>NW_027129112.1:0-65000 GCF_037325665.1 Littorina saxatilis
ACACAAGAGAATTCTTTTCTGCTCCAGCAAGTCTCGGGAAGAAACACTGAAGAAGTTGAACGTTGAGAAAGACGAGAAAGGATTCTACAGAGTCGGAGGAAGATTGAGAAATGCCAAGAACCTCATATGGTCCAAGCCAAAATTGCTGCCACAAGACTGTCATGTTTCCAAACTGTTGATCGCCGAAGCACATGAAACTCTGGGACATGCTGGCAGGACCAACGTCATTCACCACATTAGGTCACGTGGTTATTGGATCTTTGGAATACGTCGCGTGGTTGCGCAAGTTTTGAAGGATTGGGTCACATGCAAGAAGATGTACGGAAAGGAGGCTTCACAGAAGATGGCCGATCTTCCTTTGGACAGGGTTGAAGAATCCGCCCCGTTCACATCCTGTGGCATGGACTGTTTCGGCCCCTTCATTGTCGCAGAGGGACGTAGGCAAGTCAAGCGCTACGGCCTTATGATCACGTGTCTCTCCATGCGAGCGATTCACCTCGAAGTCCTGGATGATCTCTCTGCTGATGCCCTCATCAATGGCCTTCGAAACGTCATAGCCATCAGAGGTCCGATCAGGACGTTGAGATGTGACAGAGGTACGAACTTTGTGGGCGCTTCACGAGAGTTGAGGGAAGCTTGGAACTCCATTGAGAAAGAAGAGTTGAAGAAGAGGCTTGAAGATCGTCAATGCGAGTGGATTTTCAACACGCCTAAGGCAAGTCACATGGGAGGAGTCTGGGAAAGGCAGATTGGCACAGTCAGACGAATCCTCAACGGCCTCATGCGCAAATATCCTTCCCGCTTGAGCACTTCCACCCTCAGAACTTTTTTGCTGGAGGTCATGGCTATCGTAAACTCTCGCCCCCTGTCCGTTGAGTCCTTGGAAGACCCCACCGGCCCTCTCCCTCTTACCCCGAACCACATCCTGACAATGAAGGCTGTCGGGGTACTGCCTATCCCTGGCATCTTCGATGGCGCTGACGTCGAGGCGAGGAGAATGGAGAAGAGTTCAGCGACTGGCAGACGAGTTCTGGAGACTGTGGAGGCTAGACTTTTTGGCCTCTTTGCGACGAAGAAGAAAGTGGCTTCTTCCCCAACGTAACGTTGCTGTCGGAGATGTCGTCGTGCTACGTGACATAGCCGTATGCAGAGCAGATTGGCCTCTGGGACTCGTGACGGAGGTTCGCCCCAGCGACGATGGACTCGTGCGAACCTGCAAGCTGAAGACCGTCAAGGTCACCTCGAAGACGAGCCATTCCACTTTCTACTACTGGCGCCCCATCGCTAAGCTGACCGTGCTGGTGAAGGCAGACCCGGACACTCAATGACTTTCCCAGTGAACTTTACTGTTTTCGACAGACCGTTTGTGCATGTTTTGGTCTGACGTAATCCGTTCGCTTCTTTTGACAGGTGGCGCTGTTTTGATTTGGGGAGAAAATTTCGTCTTAATGCAAATATATTTTGTGACTTTGTGGTTTCTCTCCATTTGTATATATGTTTTTGGTTCCGCATTTTGGAACGAAAGCTCTTGACAGAGGCAAGCGCCTAATGAATCGGTTTTGTTTAATCCTTCCCGCGTGCGGATGCCTGTGCTTATGATAAAGAAGACTGAAGATGGTTTTTCTTGATTTGTATTTTTTGTAGGTTGCGACTACAGTCTTTCATACTGAGTTGCGGGTTATGTAAAGGTGTAAGAATAATGTTGACACGATATGTTGACAGTGACGGACCGACGAAATATGATGTTACATTTGTTGAAAGAACACGTGTGATTTTTTAGATTGAGACTCATTGAGAGTGCGTTTCGAACAGCTACGTTTTGGATAATGCCAAAAGGATTCTGTAATGTTTCGGATTTTGTTTTTGAACCACGCATGTATTCGATGATTTTTGTTGATTTTTTATGTCGACTTTTGTAAAGACTAAGATGTCTTCGAGGGGGAATGTGAATGCCCCTGCTAAGGAGCCTTCTGTGTATCTATATTCTTTTTGTTTTGCTTGTGTTTCTTAGTCATGCTTCTAGCTTGACTCGCATGCGACTTTCCGTGGTGGTGGCTTCCCCTCTCTTTTCTTTCACTTTTCTTTCCTTATCTCACTTTTGCCCCTATTTGTTCCCATTTTGCAGCCACCTTTGTAGGTTCGCGTGCGGGTCTGGCTCGCTCTTATCTTTTAGTTTTCTTTATTAAGTATGAGCGTCCTGGTACGACCTTTGTTTTTGTTTTACTGACGTTAAATATTGTAACGAACTAATTTATAAACGAGAGTGTGGCCGGCGTTTTTCTGATATTAATTTCATGTGCCTGTATGGCTCACGATGGACATCATGCTAACCTATGGAGATTTTCCCCGGAGAGCACGGGACGCATGTTTTGCAACAGTAATATCGTAGTAACGCGCAGTAATTTTTTAGTTCACCTCTGTGGTGGATAGCCTGTTTTCGTCGTCACTTACTGGGAAGCCGTTCACGGAACAAGATGTTTTAGTATGGATAGATTTTTTTTGCTCTGTTCCGGGGCCCAGTTTCTTCTGCCAGCCTCCAGTTTTGTTTTAAGTTATTTTGTAGTTCAGGTTCAGTTGCTCGCCTTGAGTCTGTTTTAGATTATTGATGCTGTCAAAGGCGAGTATCCATTTCTGACTATGTTGCTTTTATTTACCGAATTCGTGTAATTTTCGTTTCGAATCTTTGTTTGTTATGACTTCTTTCCGTCTCTGTGTCTTCTGTCCGTTTTCTTTGTCTTCTTTCCGTTTCTTTGTCTTACGTTTTTATTTATGCAAGGTAAGAGCTGAGACTGTTCTGTTTATTGTGATTTGACTTTAAGCCAGTTTTTTGTTTTCTAACTTTCTGTAAGATTTTGGTTCATGTTCTCGAGTCGTATTTGTATTTCTCCGTCCTGTAATGTTGATCAGCTTTCTTTTCAGTGCGTGTTGTTTCTTGTTTAGTTAGCCTAGTGTGTCCTACGTTTATTCTATGTAGGGTTTTCTAACATTTTTTGTCTTGGTGATTTTTTATTGATTTGCCGCCATCTTGTTTCGGCCGCCATTTTGACGTCCATCTTTGATGTTTATGTTTTTAGGACACCTTTGATGTTTAGTTTGATGTTTCGAATTCTAAGTTTAGTTTTTTCTTTCTATCAGTTTCCACCGCTCCGCGCTTCTCGCTCCACGCTTCTCGCTTCTCGCTCCGCGCTTCTCGCTCCATGCTCCACGCTTCACACTCTACTGTTCTGCACTCTCACTCAAGCTAGTCCTTTCTACTTCACATTTTAGCTTTAATTCACTTTCTAAACTTAGATTAGTTTTTCCGCCACGCTCCTATATAGGTTACTTAGCTCTCCATAGGTTTATGTTTAGCCTTTTATATATTGATATTATGAGCTGATTCCGAATTACTATGACATCGACAAGTATGACCATATTCACAATAAACTTTAATTAATTTTCCAATTCTAGTGTTCGTTTTGTTTTGTGAGCGCGTCGGTTCTTTATAGCACCAAAATTACATCCTCCAGAATTTATATAAGCCATCACAGAATCTTACAGCTACTCAAGGGCAAGCACAGTTAGCAAATGATAACAGGCATGTCGAGAAAAAAGATATCAAGCATGAGCCTTTTAGGCGAATGCTGATATCGTTTGTGAGACATGACTGTTATCATTTGCTAACAGTCCGCATATTAGAAATAACGGTTTTATTACCGTTTAATTCGACCAAAACAAATTTCGAAGCGACCCCGCGAATTAGACAGAACAGCCAAAATTGGAACTTGAGCGCTCCTACCTGATTATGCCTGTCAGTCAAAGAATTCTCGTGACCTGGGTCAGCCAATCAGAGTAATACTCCTGACGTGATGAATATTCACAGATCAAATGCGTTTGACACACAACAATCTCACAAGATAAACCATGTTCAACATGCGTTTCGGTTGCTTCACTTTTCTTGTTGAATAGAGAGCGACAGATTAAGAACCGACTCAAGACGGATGGGAAATGACGTAAAGATACATTTGACGTAACGCGAGTGACGCAATTTCACTTGATTTTCCGAACTTAGGTAATTTAGATTTCAAGTGAGCGGGTCGGCATTTCACACTCAGAGGATGGGCGGTACCATGCTGTTCCGTAAAGCACCCACCTACAAAACTCGCTTATCAGTATTTTTGTAGATAAAGATAGTATTATCTGACAGCATTTGAAGTGTCATTCTGTAGAATAAATCACGCTGATATTGTTGATTTAAATTTTTTATTTGTTTTGTCAATTTTTAGCTTGATAAACAAAAAGGGTCCCTGCCTGAACGTTATAACATTTAACAGGTCACCTAGAATCCGTCCTGATTGGTCAAAAAGCCATATGGGGCACTGAATTGGTAATAATACATGATAAAGAAGGATTCTTTGTGCCCGGCTACGTGCTACAGTTGGAGATGGAACACACCGGTGACACTGTGACGGTTCCCCTACGCTTTGTGTTCGGTGCCCTGACCCTTTGTGTTCGGTTCCCACTCGGTTCCCACACGCCAAAATTCGCGGACAAAACATCCATTTATGGTAGTATTACGCAATGTTGCTCTCTGAGAATGGTCTTGTTAGATCTGTGAGTGTTTACACTACATGCCTAGGTGCTGTTGGATTGAAGGTTTTTGACATTTTAGCCGTTATTAGGTAGAATGCCTTCCACTTTACTGCAAAACTGCATAATTCGTAGCATCGGCAAGAAATATCCTACCAAAAAATGCCTGCTTGGAACTGTCCGTGGCCCAGCAAAAAGTTCAACATGTCTGTAGCAGACAGCCCAAGTTTCAAGATTGTAGGGCCATCCAAACAGCCGTAATAATAAAAACAACAAAAGTAGTCAGTGAAATTGGCTGTGTTCGGTCCCCCCACACTTTTGTGACGTAGGCGTGACGGTTCCCATAATTCATTGTGTCGGTCCCCACTTTCTGTGTCGGACCCCACTTTCGACCTAATTTCTCTGTGACGGACCCCACAACCAGCCTATTTTGTGTCGGTCCCCACACCTTCTTGGATTTATGACTTGCCGGTTACTTGTATCATTGTATTCATTGAATCTAATTGTCTCGGAGTTATTTTTCAGCAAAAACCGGCAAGGCAGCACCTTTTGTGATACCAAGTAAGTCAGATGACATCAGTATGGTGTGTGTGTGTGTGTGTGTGTGTGTGTGTGAGAGAGAGAGCGAGAGAGAGAGAGAGAGCGAGAGAGAGAGAGAGAGAGAGAGAGAGAGAGAGAGAGATTGACACCTTTCCAGATCACTCCGGTTATGCGACACTACCGCGAGCGTCACTATCGCGTGTCACACTACCGCGAGTACGACACTACCGCGTGTAACACTACCGCGTGTCACACTACCGCGAGTACGACACTACCGCGAGTATAACACTGCCGCGTGTCACACTACCGCGCGTACCACAACCGCGAGTACCATAACCGTAGAGAGAACGCATGCAAACTTACTTCTTGTGAGTTTGTGTTCTAACTTTGATTGGAAGCAACCCATCTATATATATATATATATACGACTTGTGTCTGTGTGTGTGTTTGTGTATCTGTGTATTTGTGTATTTGTGTGTTTGTGTATTTGTGTATTCGCCATGCACGGCCAAAGTTCTCGATGGATCTGCTTCAAATTTGGTGGGCATATTAAAGTAGACCCGGGACACGACACAACCTGGTCGATATTTCAACACGTGCTCTCAGCGCGCAGCGCGGAACCGATTTTGGTTCCACCTCAGCTACCCGTGCCCCATACCGACACACCATAGCCGCTACACCACATCACAACGCCAAAGTTCTCGGTGGATCTTTTTCAAATTTGGACACCGTATTCAGCTACACCCCGGACACAATATCATCGATGAGATATTTCAACACGTGCTCTCAGCGCGCAGCGCTGAACTGATTTGGGTTTTTGTGTTCATTTCACCATTATAAGTAACTCTTCCTTATCTTCTCCAGTGTTTGGCGTTTATCTCCCTTCCTTCGTGTGGCTTTCCCGTTCAGTTGTAAGTTACTACTATTTTTAGAATGTCACTGCGCTGTCCACTGCGCTGAGCGTCTTCGGATATTCCCGGCGTTCTGTTACTGTTACTATTTTTAGAAGGTCAACGCAGTGTACAGAACGTAAAATTGGACCCGTAAATTATCCTCACTGTAAAAGTGCAAAGGTCGAATCAATTTATAGCCACGCGAAAAATACACTGTCATCTATCTCTCTATAGATACGGCTTCTCTGTGTTTTTGTGTGTGTGTGTGTGTTGTGTGTGTGTGTCTCTATGTGAGCAACACCTGTGCATTGTTCAGTTCTGTTTGTGATGTGGTCTGGCGGCTTTTGTGTAATTTTATGTACTGGCCTTCCTTTGAGAAGCCATAACTTGCTCAGTCCTGTTTGAGTGGAGTTCGCCTCCAAAGGTGATTAACACGGTTACATTCGTCGACAAGGATGGGACTCGATATGGTCAGGAATGGCATTATGGCCACTGAATCATTATCGTGCTGTTCCCATTCCACGAATCTGGGAGGGACCTAAGCTTGGCGGGTCCATTGTTCGGACCCGGCGAAGCCGGCGTACGGCTCTAAGTACTTCTTCCCGGCAAAGCCGGCTACCCGGCGAAGCGGGTATTCATTCTAGTTCTATATGTATTCTGATAGTGTGTTCTGATCGTTTTGAGTTCTTGGTTAGCATGACAAACATTGAATTAGTGTTCAGAGAACAGACCAGGCCTTTTGTTTTATATTTCAAGGAAACATTTCAACCTTTGCCTTCAGCCATGGAAGTCATAAAATGACACGCGGTAATGTTATACTCGCGGTAGTGTGACACGCGGTAGTGTTATACTCGCGGTAGTGTCGTACTCGCGGTAGTGTCGTACTCGCGGTAAGTTCTGTTTCCGTACCCGCGACAGCGGCAGCGACAAAAGAAAACGCGCGCAAACGCGTGACGTGTTTCCGTACTTGCGTTTTAAACATGCGGTAAAATCTGTAAACTCCCGCGTTGCCGCGCGACAACGCGAAAAAATCGCTCCAGGACCCTTTCAAAAAAATCGCGTCGCTTGCCGCTTGTCGCGCCGCTAACGCGTCGCGCGTGTGGAAACACTCCTGGTCATTTTCTATGTGCTTGATTTTCGTCGCGCCGCTGGAAAAACGCTGTCGCGGGTACGGAAACAAACACAACTCTTCTCTCTCTCTTCTCTCTCTCTCTCTCTCTTCTCTCTCTCTCTCTCTCTCTCTCTCTCTCTCTCTCTCTCTCTCCTCCTCTCTCTCTCTCTCTCTCTCTCTCTCTCTCTCTCTCTCTCTCTCTCTCTCTCTCTCTCTCACACACACACACACACACACACACACATACTGATGTCATCTGACTTACTTGGTATCACAAAAGGTGCTGCCTTGCCGGTTTTTGCTGAAAAATAACTCCGAGACAATTAGATTCAATGAATACAATGATACAAGTAACCGGCAAGTCATAAATCCAAGAAGGTGTGGGGACCGACACAAAATAGGCTGGTTGTGGGGTCCGTCACAGAGAAATTAGGTCGAAAGTGGGGTCCGACACAGAAAGTGGGGACCGACACAATGAATTATGGGAACCGTCACGCCTACGTCACAAAAGTGTGGGGGGACCGAACACAGCCAATTTCACTGACTACTTTTGTTGTTTTTATTATTACGGCTGTTTGGATGGCCCTACAATCTTGAAACTTGGGCTGTCTGCTACAGACATGTTGAACTTTTTGCTGGACCACGGACAGTTCCAAGCAGGCATTTTTGGGTAGGATATTTCTTGCCGATGCTACGAATTATGCAGTTTTGCAGTAAAGTGGAAAGCATTCTACCTAATAACGGCTAAAATGTCAAAAACCTTCAATCCAACAGCACCTAGGCATGTAGTGTAAACACTCACAGATCTAACAAGACCATTCTCAGAGAGCAACATTGCGTAATACTACCATAAATGGATGTTTTGTCCGCGAATTTTGGCGTGTGGGAACCGAGTGGGAACCGAACACAAAGGGTCAGGGCACCGAACACAGAGCGTAGGGGAACCGTCACAGTGTCACCGGTGTGTGGAAGTTCACCAAAAGTTGGGACCATACTAACAAAAATACGGTGGGTGCAATAGTCGCCCCCATTTTTTGAGCAAACGCCACCCAAGGCCGCTTTGGACGGGTAGAAATTCTGTACTTTCCAAGTCTATTTGTGTGTGGTTGTTCAAGACTATGGATAAAGCTCGCGTGAGAAGATTACGTCACGGTCAAAAGTCTTTGACGTCAATTAATGCATCATGACGTCATGCCTCCCTGTAGTCTTTTTCTCTCGCGCGGTGTGTGTGTGTGTGTGTGTGTGTGTGTGTGTGTGTGTGTGTTCATTGTGTGCACGTGTTAGTGTTAGTGTGTGTGTGTGTGTGTGTGTGTGTGTGTGTGTATGCGTGTGTGCGCGTGCATGAGTCTGTACTCGTGTGTGTGTGTGTGTGTGTGTGTGTGTGACTGTGTATAAGAAAGACTGAGAGAGAGGGAGAAAGAGTGTGTGTGTGTGTGTGAATGTGTGTGTGCATGAGTTTGTGTGTATGTTTGTGTGTGTATGAGTGTGTATAATTACTGTGTCTGTTTGTAAAGGTGTGTGTGTCCGTCTGTCTATGTGCGTATTTGTTTGTTTGTTTGCTTAAAGGTACTGAACTTGTCAAATCCAGGTACACGGAGCCCCTGGGGCTTTTAGTCATACCTCAGGCAGCTATCCGTTAGAAGAACTACCAAGTTTCATTGACTTGCACCCAAAGAGTCAAGAACTGCGATTTTTTTACGAATTAATTTCGGACTCTGTCCCGGCTGGTCTTGACCTATTTTTGGATCTAAATTTAGATCAGGTAGATCACCACATCATGCACAAAAAGACACGTCACTAGCAAACTATGTCAGACATCATCATTAGTTTGTTTAAAACAAAATGGAGGCCGGAATCACTCAGTTGAATCGAACTCCGACCAAACACCACGTAATAACAAGGTTAATTTATGCACTCGCGTGAACAAGCCAACTGTCGAGCTTCACAGATGTCGTCGTTGGGTAGTTTTGGGTTTGTTTTACTACCATAGGAGGATTTTTGAACTGTAAATGCACTCAGCAGCTGCAACAAAAACGCAAAAACGAAGGCTGTGAGCTGCACTGTGCCTTTAACGCCCAGCCGACCACGAAGGGCCATAATTAGACTGATTAAGTGTACAGTGCCAGTGGTAGTGCTAGTGGTTATCGGTACTTTTTTATGTGTTGACGTCAGCGATGTGTGCGCAGTTCAAAGGTTAGGGGTCAAAGTTTACGGATGCTTCCTTCGATCCGCTAACGAGCTGTGGTTGAATCGACGAAAATAACGAGCCCCAAAAGGTATGTAAAAACTGAGCGAACGCTTGTTTATTTACACGATTATTTATAACTAGTATGTTCCTAAACCACTTAATGGTACAAATGTCAGTTTAATGTGTGATATAATCCTGGTTTGATGCTGTAATTTAAGCGTTGAACAGAGCAAGCTTTTTCACATTTCAAACACACAAAAAATGGCTGCTTTTGATTTGTGTTCAGTTTTTCGATTCACCCTTTTTGATTTCGATTTCGCTTACTGTCTGGAAGATGAGTTATGCAGTGAAAAGTTGCAAATGTTCCAATCCTCTCGCTGTTTATGTTTTGTTTTAAGATCGATCTTCATGGATGCCAGGGACCAACTTTTGAGCTTGCGGCGTGGGACGAGGATGACGCAGAAGATGATTTTGTTGTCTTCGCACTGCTTGATCAGGTTAGCAAACAAGTCAAAGCTTAGCTTCTAAAGGCATTAAAGGTTCCGCTGAAATATAGATCTAACTGTCAGGAACAGGCGTATATTTTGGTTATGGCCGGTGAGGTTACTTTGGATTGGTTATGGTTAGGTTTTAAATGTTGTTCATGTAAAAAATTAAATGTTTTTTTGGTTAGATTTCATAGTCATGATAGTGATCTTGTCTGAATCTACAGTGATACTGATAGTGATATTGGGTAGATCTAACACTTACACCTAGATTTGGTTTCCGTGTGACTTTGTTACTTACATTTAATGGTTTATAAACATAGAGTTTTAACTATTTACTGTTCAAGAATCAAAATCAAATGGAAACTGATGACCAAATCTGCAGTCAAGAGTTTTAGTTTCATCAAAGCATGAATATTATTATTAAGTCCACTCTCTGTCACAGAGTCTGTGTCACTGTCAGTTTGTGTTCTTGTGTCATTTTAATTTGATAGCAATACATGTACTTTCAAGAAGGATGTTACACTTACTGGTTCTATCAGACTTTTAAGCACAAGGCACCTTGGTTCTAGTTTTATTATTTCTAGGATCAAATTACTTCAGTACAAGGAAACTTCTGTGTTCTAAAACATACACAGTATTTATATCAGAATACTGTCAACTGGTGCTTTTTGAGATGCACAGTTGAAACTATTTATCCAACATGCTTCAAGTTCAACCTGTAACTTAGTGTAAGGGTCATTTGTTATGCAGGGGCGAGTGAACAATCCGCTTGGCTAGTAACAACAGGCTCGCAACTCACCTGGCTGGTCAATTAAAATTCTGGTCAAATGCAACCAAAAGGGTTTTAACGCTACTGCAGATCAATTGTGGTAACTGGTATGTATCGGGGCGGCGAAATTTCTGCCAGGTTAGTGACTTTCTTGTGAACAAGAAACAATTAACAAGTGGCTCTATCCCATCTCCCCCCTTTCCCCTATCCCGTCTCCCCCCTTTCCCCGTCGCGATATAACCTTGAATGGTTGAAAACGACGTTAAACACCAAATAAAGAAAGAAAGTGACTTTCTTGAAGTTACTCGCCCAGCTGGCGAGTTAAAATGTTGGAGTTTAACTTTCCCTCTGTTACCCAGTATTGATTTGAGTAGCTTCAGCAGAATTTTCAGGCTAATTAATTGAATAAAGTGTACAAGTGATCCATGATTTCACTAAGTTTAACCTACATTTCAACAGCCAGAAAGAAGGGCCTATGAGGGTCAGTTCGCCCTCGATCACTTCACAGCCATCGAATGTGAGGACTTATTTCGCTTCAGCGCGGAAGAGATTCGGAGACTGTGCGCCCTTCTGGGAATGCAGAGGACTATGCAGGCGCCTAATGGAATGAACAATCAAGGAACCAAGGCCAGTGGTGAGGATTTATTTTTTTTACCCTGGTTGCTGTGAAGTTGAGTTGTATTTCAGTCAGAATGATAGTTTAATGATCCTCCTCCATGATTTGATTCGCAAAGTCATGAAGTTTGCATTTACTGTGAATATTCAGTGAGTTGTTTTTACTATTTCAGGTTTCGTAAAAGATTAAAGCGGAGCGTTGAGTTGGGGCATAATTTATTTTGGGATTGCTTAAAATCTCAAATTTGAACTATGTATTTTGAACTTGAATCACAAAATGTACCTGACTAACTTTAGCCCCTTTGGTCGACACAGTACTCTATTTAGACAATAGAGAAATAATAGTGAATTGGTTGTGCCACTTACTGACTTAGTCTGTGGAGTTGAGTGAAATTATTTTTAAAATATGGTAACAGGATAAATAAAGATGCGTTGATACTGATAATTTATTCATATTAGTTTAAAAAAATAAATGAATATTTTTTTACAAGTTGACGAAGTGGCCGCCATTGTTACGTGAATCCAAGTTCAAGGGAAGTTACTTTTGATGTGCAAAGGACTTATTTGTTTTAACTTTTTTTTATGATAATTGTTTTTATTGATTTTGTCTTCGTGGTGTCCCCCCCCCCCCCCTTCAAAAAATTTTTTTTTTTTTATTTTGTTCTTTTTGGGTAACTGTTTTTGTGTGTGCAGTATAGCCAGTAACTGTGTCAAACCTGATAAATAGAAAATCAAACTGATGATAAGCATGTCGGGCTGGATATTTTAAGGCGCGTGAGAAAACTTTTGCAGTGTTATTATTTTGAACTTGAAGACTGTATGAGAATATGCCTCTCCACACACATTCGCTCATTTGAATTTATGATTTTTTTCAGGATTGGAGGTGCTCTGCATCTGTCTGCGGAGGTTGGCTTACCCATGCCGGTTTGCTGACGTTTCGCAGATGTTTCATCGTCCCAAGCCGGAGTTGTGTGTGCTGTTCAAGGTAGGTATCGACTTCATCTATGATCAGTTTTCTGACAAACTAACAAACCTCAATCAGCCATGGCTGACAGTGCCCCAACTGGAACGGTACTGTGCAGCTATACATGCCAAGGGGGCTCCTCTGGAGTTTTGTTGGGGGATGGTTGACGGCACAATACGATCAATGTGTCGCCCAGGCCATTTGCAACAAGAAGTGTACAATGGCCATAAGAGGGTGCACTCTCTAAAGTTTCAGTGTGTCGTGACACCAAATGGCCTTGTGGCAAATGTTTTTGGGCCCTTGGTTTGTCGACGACATGATGCAGCTTTGCTGAATGGTAGTGGCATTCTTGAACACATGCAGCAGCACATGGTCACTCCAACAGGAGATGAAATGTACCTGTATGGGGACCGAGCCTACCCCTTGACCCCTAACTTGATGAGGCCGTACCGTGGACAGATCACAGAAGAGCAACAGGCCTTCAACACAGAAATGAGCAGGGTGAGAAACTCTGTTGAATGGGAATTTTCAAAAATTGTTGGGCTGTGGGCATTTTTGGATTTCAAAAAAAATTTGAAGCTGTTCTTGTCCCCTGTAGGGAAACTCTACCTGGTTGGAGTTTTGTTGTCCAACTGTCATACTTGCCTACATGGCAGTGAGACATCACAGTTCTTTGGACTGAATCCACCAAACACTGGAGGAGTATCTCTACTAATTGTCTGTGTAGCTCTCAAGTAGAAGAAATGCTCATTGCATTGATCTTGTGTCACATGGTGTTTGGCATCCAAATGGCCAAGCATCTAAACAAATTGACCCTGTAGAAGGCTTTAAATTATTAACATGATTTCACTGCTTAGAGATGGCCAAATCTACTGCCCGGTCGCCTGGTGGGAGTTCAAAATATGGTGGATAACCCGGTTTGCAACTACAAGTATCTGGTCAAATGCAATTGGCGGGGACGTAGCTAAGTTGGTAGCGTGCTGGCTTTGTAGCCAGTTGGTCGCTATCAGCGTGGGTTCGATCCCCACGTTCGGTAAGAGATTTATTTCTCGGATTCAACTTTGTGCAGACTCTCTTTGGTGTCCGAACACCCCCGAAAAAGATCCCAAGTTCACAGCAAAAGTCTCAGGGCTTGGAAAACACGAAGACACGCTTGCATGATCTTTCATCTCTGATTATCATGATCGTATTTCAATACTTTGACAAGACAAACCCAATGCTGGTGTGTCGAAGAAGACAGCCACAGCGGGCTTGTTCGAATCAAAGTATCACACCATATTTTCAGCGTATTACCAACACCTGTCCCAATATAGACCAGTTGGTCTAAGAGGACGTTAAACCCTAATAGTCAGTCAAATGCAAAAGCAACTTTTTCAGTGGTACTTTATTGAGTTAAATTTGGTTAAACCAAATAGATGCTGCACATTCAGACATTTCTGTCGTCTGTAAAATTGACACACAAAAAAAGAAGCACCCAACTGGGGCGCGCTTTAAACGTTTCATACTGGCTGCGGCCTGTTTCTTATTTCGCTACTGATTCCAAACAAGCATATGTCTATTATCAAGTGAACCTGCGTAAAAATAAAGCCAGGTAAGAACCCAGCTGACCTCCATTTATTGATCATTTGTAAAATTGTATGCTCTTGTCACTTGTGTATAAATACATATCTGATGGTCACTCATACTGACACCGAATATAATTTGTTTGTGTGGTATATACCGGCTTTTGACATATCTTGCAGGACAGTGACTTTCTTGAAGTAACTGCTAGTGCTACTTTGCTTTATCAGCCTGTACAGCTGTACTTGCTTTCGCAAATTACTTTAGTACATGCTATTCTTCATTATGCATTAGTAGGTGTGCACATGGATCTCTGACATGGGTACTGCTGTGTTGTAATTTGTAGTTTGCAGGCAGAGGGTCTTCTTGTCTGCCCATACCTCGGTACCAAGCGGCCACTAAACAACCATCATCACCAGCCAGGCAGTCACATGGGACTCTCCACTCTTCACTGAAAATCTTGTTCTTCAACTATAACTTTTTCAAAGACACTGAACTGTCAAATATTTGGGCTGTGTGGATTTGCCTCAGGACCCGTCCTTACAAAAGATCCAATCTTCTTCTTCTACATTCATGGGCTGAAACTCCCACGTACACTCACACATTTTGCTTGAGTGTATTTTTAACGTGTATAACTATTTTTACCTGCCATTTGGGCAGCCTTGCGTCACTTTCAGTGATCTGTTGGAATGTACATCTTTATTTGCTGCTGACCACTCACTCATCCTCTATAAGGGGGGGGGGGGGGGGGTTAAAAGTGTTTGGTTTGGTTCGATCCCCACGTTCGGCGAGAGATTTATTTCTCGGAGTCAACTTTGTGCAGACTCTCTTCGGTGTCCGAACACCCCCGTGTGCACACTTGCGCACGAAAAAGATCCCACGTTCACAGCGAAAGTCTCAGGGCTTGGAAAACACGAAGACACGCATGCATCATCTCTCGTCTCTGATTATCATGATCGTATTTCGATACGCCCACCAAATGTAGCTGAACACACCTGGAGCTAGACCTTACATCTTCATTAATTATTTTATTTCTAGTGCCATTACATTCCTAAATAACCACATATTAATAACTGGATCTGTCCATGAATTGAAATGAGTTTGTGTACTATTTGCTGTATGATTATTTGACTTTGAAAGTGAAACAAATTGAAAATCAAATTATAGTCATATGAAGTTAGAATTGGTTATCTACATATATATGTGTATAAGGTGTTATAAATAATTTATAATTAATAGTACTTGAAGTTAAAGGGATTATTTTGAGTAACAGAACATACATTTGAGACTTGTTAAAATATTGCCCTTTGCATGGCAAAGCTTGAAGAAATAGTAATTAAATTCAACGTTTGAAATTGTATTACAGAGTGAGAGTTCAGTCCAAAGTGTGTATACATGTCTATGTGTTTGTACAATTATAATGCTTGTTTTTATGTTGAAACAACTCACTCTAGATCTGATTTAATTGTTGTCAGTAAATTCTCTCTCTAACTTAGCTTTAGTGCAAGTCAATTTATTGGAATAATTATGATTAATGATAAATGTACAGAAACTAAATTTATTGCAGATATAACAGTAAAACTGATGCATGCATCTCAGATTTGGAAATCAGAGAATTTTATGGTGAAAGGGAGGCAATCAATCAAGAAAGAAGAATAACAGACTACTCAGACTTGGCTAAAGTGAGATGTATTTCTGATCCTGGTCATTGCTAGGTGTTTGCCATGGAGTCTGGCTTATAAAAATTCAGGAAGAGAATAATGTTTGGATAAGTGAAGGAAAAGTAATCAAAGATCACCATATCAAGTCGGGCTTTGCTTGCGGTCGCTCTGGTACTGAGGTCAAGCAGTGCGGCCGGCTAACAGGTAGTTTTGGGTCGCTTGTTGTCTTGTCACCATTGGCATAAAAAAGAAGAATGGGTTTTCCGTGTGACCTTGTGCTTAATTAAAATATATGAAACTGTAGATGTTGCGGAACTTTAGACTTCATACATGCCTAATATTACCGAATGTAGGAGGATAATGCCAACCTTGTTTTCCTTGCGTTTTTGGAATAATTCATCTCTAATCACACAAACTCACACACAAAATTTGAACAAGATTTGAAAACAAAAGTGAACTTAGCAATCGACATTTTTACTGAATCAAAATATAACACACAACAGAGTAACAAAAAAAAGTTAAAATCGCCACATTCCACCCCTACAGAATTAAAAATTATACTAAAGAAAAAACGCTGAAAATTTATTTTGTGAAATAAAACTGATCACGACCACCCCCCACCCACCCAAAGAAAGATTTCTGGTAATCATTTTTTTTGTAAAAGTAACTAAAAAAAAAAGCGGCATCTCGCTTTGCCTGCAACGCGAGTTCTTGCCTGCGGAGATCCAGCTACTCCCTCCTCAACTCTCTCTCCGCTTCGGCTTCCCTCCTCCTGAACTCTCTCTCCTCCCTCTCGCTCCTTCTTCTTTCTCTGTCCTCGTCCGCTTGTCGCCGAAAGGCTTGGTACTCTTCTAGCACCCCTCCTCTTCTCTTTCGCCTTATCGTCGGTACTTCATCTGCAATTTAAAATAAATAATGTCACATGCATAACAATTGTGATAATCAATTCAGCTGAAGGGGCCACACGTATGAATGTCAAAGCTAACAAATTTAGTAGTGGACTGGGGCCTGGGCTGACCAGGAAACCTAAAAAAAAAAAAAAGGTTATTGAATACAGTTGGGAGTACAAATATGTCCAACCATTAATTCTATGTTTCATTTATGCTTGTTTGTTGTGGGAACTCTGCTGCAACTATCTTTAGTTTTGGCCTGGATATGCAGAGACTATGTCAATGAGAGACTTGCCTTCACCACTGCCGGAAGGCAGACCTGTCAACCCCCTCCAAGGCCAACCTGTATTTATATGACTAGAAACTGTATTCAAGGTAACAATCCCTTACACACCAACTTTTTTTTTTGAAAATACAAAAACCAGCTTCAGGCCTGTTTACCCCCCAGAATCGCTCTAATGGATGAACTTGATTTTAAACAAGTTTCATCTACAGGATGGAAAATAACCATGTTTGAAAAATTTCTGACAAAACCAAAAATAACACAGTTGCCCCCCTTGTCCTGATGTAAATTATCAATAATTATTGACTCAAAACTTCAATTTAAATAAGAAAACAGTTTTCAGTAAGTTCCAATTGGTAACTTAATTTCAAAACGGCTCACTCTGGTGAAAAGGAAGGAGATTTGGAAAATAGCATGGGCACTGTCTGCAGGTCTATTTTTAGTAATCATTTGCATAATCTCTCATACTGCTTTTCAATTCATCATTTCTGGAGTTAAATTCTCAAATGATGGTTGAATCATAGATTGAATTAAAAGAGAAACAAGTGACTAGTAAGTTTGTTCCACATTCTAATTTTCAAAAGGACTCCATGTATCTAACTCAAAATAAAACTTGTCAGCGATCATGCAGATATCTGACACCGGGAAGGTCACTGAAGCCATGGAAGTGGGCTATTTTAAAGGATTCACTGACCCACATATTCAAGCAGTGGATCACTACAACGTGCACTACACTTACTCCTGTCTGTGTCTCTTTGATTCAGTTGATATGCCTGATATGTGTGTGTGTGTGTTAATCGTCACTTGCATCTTGAAAGGTTCACAGCATTGACATGAATTACCGGTACAATTTGGTTTGCCCGTACTGCTAGGCTGTGTAAGCCGTACACACCTACATTTTGATAAATCCCGTACACAACACGGGAAAACCGTACAGGTTGACAGGTATGGGAAGGCTGGGCCTTTTGCAGATTGCCCAGGGCTGCATCCCGTATTATCTTGGCCTATATATATATAAGAAACATTACGATGTATCAATACAAACAACATTGCACTTACCGGTTCTGTGGTTGTTGGTTTTCTTTGTGTCGTCTCTGCTGCGTCGTCTGCTACGGGTAAGACTTTTCTTCTTTTTCCAAATGAAGAGTCAAGACATGGGACGGTACTCTTTAGAATTATGCATCAGTTGTCTTCCCTACCATTACGTTAACGAAAGAGAAACTAAACGCACTCGCCGAGACGTCGTTGTCGGTTTCGTTACCGTAAGCGGAACGCGTAATGATACATAGATTTTCCTTAAGTTAACCACTAGCACTACCACTGACACTGTACACTTAATCTCCCTAATAATAATTAAGTAGATGTGCAACGCCAATTAGGCACTGCATACCCCAGCGAAAGACAAACCTCTCTCTTACTCTCTCTCTTTCTCTCTCTCAAACACACACACACACGAACACACACACACACACACGTACACACATACACACTCACTCACACGCACTCACTCACTCTCTCACACACACTTCATACACACAAAACACACCCCCATACGCACATATAGACAGACGGACATAAACACCTTTACAAACAAACACACATACACACACACATACACTTACGCACACATACACATACACACACCCACCCACTCTCTCTCTCTCTCTTTCTCTCTTATACAAACAGACACACACACACACACACACACACACACACACACTGTACATACGCACAAACAAATACGCACATAGACAGTCGGACACACACACCTTTACAAACAAACAAATATACACACCCATACACACAAACTCATGCACACACACATTCACACACACACTCTCTCTCTCTCAAACACACACACACCCACACACACACACACACACACATACCCACGCACACACCACACCCCCCCCCCAAGTCAAACAAACACACATACACACACTCACTAACACGCACTCACTCACTCTCACAAAAAACTTCATACACGCAAAACACACACCCATACGCACATATGGACAGACGGACATACACACCTTTACAAACACACATACACGCACACACATACTTATACCCACACACACATTTACACACACACGAGTACAGACTCATGCACGCGTGTGCACACACACACACACACACACACACAAATACACACACACACACCACACACATACGAGTACAGACTCATGCACTCGTGCGCGCACACACACACACACACACACACACACACACACACACACACACACACAAACAGTAACACTAACACATGTGCACAAAATGAACACAAACACACACACTGCGCGAGAGAGAAAGACTTCAGGGAGGCATGACGTCATGATGCATTAATTGACGTCAAAGACTTTCGACAGTGACGTATTCTTTTTACGCGAGCTTTATCCATACACTTGGAAACTACGGAATTTCTACCCGTCCAAAACGGCCTTGGGTGGCGTTTGCTGAAAAAATGGGGGCGACTATTGCACCCACCGTATTTTTGTTAGTATGGTCCCAATTTTTGGTGAACTTCCATCTCCACCTGTAGCACGTAGCCGGGCACAAAGAATCCTTCTTTATCATGTATTATTCGGTATGCACATTTCTCAAGTCGATTACAGTATAGCGTTCACGGGATACCTCCAGCTTCGCTGGGATTAAGTAGATGTGCAACGCCAAGGCACTGCATACCCCAGCGAAAGACAAACCTCTCTCTCTCTCTCTCTCTCTCTCTCTCTCTCAAACACACACACACACGAACACACACACACACACACACACACACACCCAAGTTACACACGTACACACATACACACTCACTCACACGCACTCACTCACTCTCTCACACACACTTCACTGTACACACAAAACACACCCCCATACGCACATATAGACAGACGGACATACACACCTTTACAAACAAACACACATACACACACACATACACTTACGCACACGCACAAACACAAACCAACCCTACAAACACACACACACACACACATACATACGCACGCATGTACGCACGCACACACCCACGGACACACACACACACATTGACTCACACAAATCTCATACACACAATACACACACTCATACGCACATACACGGTTGGCCTAGTGGTAAGGCGTCCGCCCCGTGATCGGGAGGTCGTGGGTTAGAACCCAGGCCGGGTCATACCTAAGACTTTAAAATTGGCAATCTAGTGGGTGCTCCGCCTGGCGTCTGGCATTATGGGGTTAGTGCTAGGACTGGTTTGTCCGGTGTCAGAATAATGTGACTGGGTGACTGAGACATGAAGCCTGTGCTGCGACTTCTGTCTTGTGTGTGGCGCACGTTATATGTCAAAGCAGCACCGCCCTGATATGGCCCTTCGTGGTCGGCTGGGCGTTGAGCAAACAAACAAACAAATACGCACATAGACAGTCGGACACACACACCTTTACAAACAAACACATATACACACTCATACACACACAAACATACACACAAACTCATGCACACACACATTCACACATACACACCCACACTCTCTCTCTCTCTCAAACACACACACACACACCAAGTCACACACACACACACACACTCACTCACACGCACTCACTCACTCTCTAACAAAAAACTTCATACACACAAAACACACACCCATACGCACGTATGGACGGACGGACATGCACACCTTTACAAACAAACACACATACACGCATACACATACACTTATGCCCACACACACACTTACACACACACGAGTACAGACTCATGCACGCATGCGCACGCACACACACACACACACACACACACACAAATACACACACACCACACACATACGAGTACAGACTCATGCACGCGTGCGCGCACACACACATACACACACAAATACACACACACACACACTCACAGTAACACTAACACATGTGCACAAAATGAACACAAACACACACACTGCGCGAGAGAGAAAGACTACAGGGAGGCATGACGTCATGATGCATTAATTGACGTCAAAGACTTTCGACCGTGACGTATTCTTCTAACGCGAGCTTTATCCATAGACTTGGAAACTACGGAATTTCTACCCGTCCAAAGCGGCCTGGGGTGGCGTTTGCTGAAAAAATGGGGGCGCCTATTTTACCCACCGTATTTTTGTTAGTATGGTCCCCATTTTTGGTGAACTTCCATCTCCAACTGTAGCACGTAGCCGGGCACAACGAATCCTTCTTTATCATGTATTATTCGGTGTGCACATTTCTCAAATCGATTACAGTATAGCGTTCACGGGATACCTCCAGCTTCGCTGGGATTAAGTAGATGTGCAACGCCAAGGCACTGCATACCCCAGCGAAAGACAAACCTCTCTCTCTCTCTCTCTCAAACACACACACGAACACACACATACACACACACACACACACACACACACACACACACACACACACACACACATACCTCAAGTTACACACGTACAAAAATGCACACTCACTCACTCACTCTCTCACACACACTTCATACACACACCCATACGCACATATAGACAGACGGACATACACACCTTTACAAACAAACACACATACACACACACATACACTTACGCACACGCACAAACACACTCCCACCCACCCACTCTCTCTCTTTCTCTCTCTCTGTTTCTCTCTCTCTCTTTCTCTCTCTCTCTCTTATACAAACAGACACTCACACACACACACACACACACACACACACACACACACACACACACACATTGACTCACACAAATCTCATACACACAAAACACACACTCATACGCACATACACGGTTGGCCTGGTGGTAAGGTGTCCGCCCCGTGATCGGGAGGTTGTGGGTTAGAACCCAGGCCGGGTCATACCTAAGACTTTAAAATTGGCAATCTAGTGGCTGCTCCGCCTGGCGTCTGGCATTATGGGGTTAGTGCATGCTAGGACTGGTTGGTCCGGTGTCAGAATAATGTGACTGGGTGAGACATGAAACCTGTGCTGTGACTTCTGCCTTGTGTGTGGCGCACGTTATATCTCAAAGCAGCACCGCCCTGATAATAGGGAGATTAAGTGTACAGTGTCAGTGGTAGTGCTAGTGGTTAACTTAAGGAAAATCTATGTATCATTACGCGTTCCGCTTACGGTAACGAAACCGACAACGACGTCTCGGCGAGTGCGTTTAGTTTCTCTTTCGTTAACGTAATGGTAGGGAAGACAACTGATGCATAATTCTAAAGAGTACCGTCCCATGTCTTGACTCTTCATTTGGAAAAAGAAGAAAAGTCTTACCCGTAGCAGACGACGCAGCAGAGACGACACAAAGAAAACCAACAACCACAGAACCGGTAAGTGCAATGTTGTTTGTATTGATACATCGTAATGTTTCTTATATATATATATATAGGCCAAGATAATACGGGATGCAGCCCTGGGCAATCTGCAAAAGGCCCAGCCTTCCCATACCTGTCAACCTGTACGGTTTTCCCGTGTTGTGTACGGGATTTATCAAAATGTAGGTGTGTACGGCTTACACAGCCTAGCAGTACGGGCAAACCAAATTGTACCGGTAATTCATGTCAATGCTGTGATCTTGACAACAATTACCTTTCAAGATGCAAGTGACGATTAACACACATACTCAGGCATGTCAACTGAAACAAAGAGACACAGACACAGTAAGTGTAGTGCACGTTGTAGTGATCGACTGCTTGAATATGTAGGTCAGTGAAGTCTTTAAAATAGCCCACTTCCATGGCTTCAGTGACCTTCCCGGTTTCAGATATCTGCATGATCGCTGACAAGTTTTATTTTGAGTTAGATACATGGAGTCCTTTTGAAAATTAGAATGTGGAACAAACTTACTAGTCACTTGTTTCTCTTTTAATTCAATCTATGATTCAACCATCATTTGAGAATTTAACTCCAGAAATGATGAATTGAAAAGCAGTATGAGAGATTATGCAAATGATTACTAAAAATAGACCTGCAGACAGTGCCCATGCTATTTTCCAAATCTCCTTCCTTTTCACCAGAGTGAGCCGTTTTGAAATTAAGTTACCAATTGGAACTTACTGAAAACTGTTTTCTTATTTAAATTGAAGTTTTGAGTCAATAATTATTGATAATTTACATCAGGACAAGGGGGGCAACTGTGTTATTTTAAACATGGTTATTTTCCATCCTGTAGATGAAACTTGTTTAAAATCAAGTTCATCCATTAGAGCGATTCTGGGGGGTAAACAGGCCTGAAGCTGGTTTTTGTATTTTCAAAAAAAAAAGTTGGTGTGTAAGGGATTGTTACCTTGAATACAGTTTCTAGTCATATAAATACAGGTTGGCCTTGGAGGGGGTTGACAGGTCTGCCTTCCGGCAGTGGTGAAGGCAAGTCTCTCATTGACATAGTCTCTGCATATCCAGGCCAAAACTAAAGATAGTTGCAGCAGAGTTCCCACAACAAACAAGCATAAATGAAACATAGAATTAATGGTTGGACATATTTGTACTCCCAACTGTATTCAATAACCTTTTTTTTTTTTTTAGGTTTCCTGGTCAGCCCAGGCCCCAGTCCACTACTAAATTTGTTAGCTTTGACATTCATATGTGTGGCCCCTTCAGCTGAATTGATTATCACAATTGTTATGCATGTGACATTATTTATTTTAAATTGCAGATGAAGTACCGACGATAAGGCGAAAGAGAAGAGGAGGGGTGCTAGAAGAGTACCAAGCCTTTCGGCGACAAGCGGACGAGGACAGAGAAAGAAGAAGGAGCGACAGGGAGGAGAGAGAGTTCAGGAGGAGGGAAGCCGAAGCGGAGAGAGAGTTGAGGAGGGAGTAGCTGGATCTCCGCAGGCAAGAACTCGCGTTGCAGGCAAAGCGAGATGCCGCTTTTTTTTTAAGTTACTTTTACAAAAAAAATGATTACCAGAAATCTTTCTTTGGGTGGGTGGGGGGTGGTCGTGATCAGTTTTATTTCACAAAATAAATTTTCAGCGTTTTTTCTTTAGTATAATTTTTAATTCTGTAGGGGTGGAATGTGGCGATTTTAACTTTTTTTGGTTTTTTTGTTACTCTGTTGTGTGTTATATTTTGATTCAGTAAAAATGTCGATTGCTAAGTTCACTTTTGTTTTCAAATCTTGTTCAAATTTTGTGTGTGAGTTTGTGTGATTAGAGATGAATTATTCCAAAAACGCAAGGAAAACAAGGTTGGCATTATCCTCCTACATTCGGTAATATTAGGCATGTATGAAATCTAAAGTTCCGCAACATCTACAGTTTCATATATTTTAATTAAGCACAAGGTCACACGGAAAACCCATTCTTCTTTTTTATGCCAATGGTGACAAGACAACAAGCGACCCAAAACTACCTGTTAGCCGGCCGCACTGCTTGACCTCAGTACCAGAGCGACCGCAAGCAAAGCCCGACTTGATATGGTGATCTTTGATTACTTTTCCTTCACTTATCCAAACATTATTCTCTTCCTGAATTTTTATAAGCCAGACTCCATGGCAAACACCTAGCAATGACCAGGATCAGAAATACATCTCACTTTAGCCAAGTCTGAGTAGTCTGTTATTCTTCTTTCTTGATTGATTGCCTCCCTTTCACCATAAAATTCTCTGATTTCCAAATCTGAGATGCATGCATCAGTTTTACTGTTATATCTGCAATAAATTTAGTTTCTGTACATTTATCATTAATCATAATTATTCCAATAAATTGACTTGCACTAAAGCTAAGTTAGAGAGAGAATTTACTGACAACAATTAAATCAGATCTAGAGTGAGTTGTTTCAACATAAAAACAAGCATTATAATTGTACAATCACATAGACATGTATACACACTTTGGACTGAACTCTCACTCTGTAATACAATTTCAAACGTTGAATTTAATTACTATTTCTTCAAGCTTTGCCATGCAAAGGGCAATATTTTAACAAGTCTCAAATGTATGTTCTGTTACTCAAAATAATCCCTTTAACTTCAAGTACTATTAATTATAAATTATTTATAACACCTTATACACATATATATGTAGATAACCAATTCTAACTTCATATGACTATAATTTGATTTTCAATTTGTTTCACTTTCAAAGTCAAATAATCATACAGCAAATAGTACACAAACTCATTTCAATTCATGGACAGATCCAGTTATTAATATGTGGTTATTTAGGAATGTAATGGCACTAGAAATAAAATAATTAATGAAGATGTAAGGTCTAGCTCCAGGTGTGTTCAGCTACATTTGGTGGGCGTATCGAAATACGATCATGATAATCAGAGACGAGAGATGATGCATGCGTGTCTTCGTGTTTTCCAAGCCCTGAGACTTTCGCTGTGAACGTGGGATCTTTTTCGTGCGCAAGTGTGCACACGGGGGTGTTCGGACACCGAAGAGAGTCTGCACAAAGTTGACTCCGAGAAATAAATCTCTCGCCGAACGTGGGGATCGAACCAAACCAAACACTTTTAACACCCCCCCCCCCCCCTTATAGAGGATGAGTGAGTGGTCAGCAGCAAATAAAGATGTACATTCCAACAGATCACTGAAAGTGACGCAAGGCTGCCCAAATGGCAGGTAAAATTAGTTATACACGTTAAAAATACACTCAAGCAAAATGTGTGAGTGTACGTGGGAGTTTCAGCCCATGAATGTAGAAGAAGAAGATTGGATCTTTTGTAAGGACGGGTCCTGAGGCAAATCCACACAGCCCAAATATTTGACAGTTCAGTGTCTTTGAAAAGTTATAGTTGAAGAACAAGATTTTCAGTGAAGAGTGGAGAGTCCCATGTGACTGCCTGGCTGGTGATGATGGTTGTTTAGTGGCCGCTTGGTACCGAGGTATGGGCAGACAAGAAGACCCTCTGCCTGCAAACTACAAATTACAACACAGCAGTACCCATGTCAGAGATCCATGTGCACACCTACTAATGCATAATGAAGAATAGCATGTACTAAAGTAATTTGCGAAAGCAAGTACAGCTGTACAGGCTGATAAAGCAAAGTAGCACTAGCAGTTACTTCAAGAAAGTCACTGTCCTGCAAGATATGTCAAAAGCCGGTATATACCACACAAACAAATTATATTCGGTGTCAGTATGAGTGACCATCAGATATGTATTTATACACAAGTGACAAGAGCATACAATTTTACAAATGATCAATAAATGGAGGTCAGCTGGGTTCTTACCTGGCTTTATTTTTACGCAGGTTCACTTGATAATAGACATATGCTTGTTTGGAATCAGTAGCGAAATAAGAAACAGGCCGCAGCCAGTATGAAACGTTTAAAGCGCGCCCCAGTTGGGTGCTTCTTTTTTTGTGTGTCAATTTTACAGACGACAGAAATGTCTGAATGTGCAGCATCTATTTGGTTTAACCAAATTTAACTCAATAAAGTACCACTGAAAAAGTTGCTTTTGCATTTGACTGACTATTAGGGTTTAACGTCCTCTTAGACCAACTGGTCTATATTGGGACAGGTGTTGGTAATACGCTGAAAATATGGTGTGATACTTTGATTCGAACAAGCCCGCTGTGGCTGTCTTCTTCGACACACCAGCATTGGGTTTGTCTTGTCAAAGTATTGAAATACGATCATGATAATCAGAGATGAAAGATCATGCAAGCGTGTCTTCGTGTTTTCCAAGCCCTGAGACTTTTGCTGTGAACTTGGGATCTTTTTCGGGGGTGTTCGGACACCAAAGAGAGTCTGCACAAAGTTGAATCCGAGAAATAAATCTCTTACCGAACGTGGGGATCGAACCCACGCTGATAGCGACCAACTGGCTACAAAGCCAGCACGCTACCAACTTAGCTACGTCCCCGCCAATTGCATTTGACCAGATACTTGTAGTTGCAAACCGGGTTATCCACCATATTTTGAACTCCCACCAGGCGACCGGGCAGTAGATTTGGCCATCTCTAAGCAGTGAAATCATGTTAATAATTTAAAGCCTTCTACAGGGTCAATTTGTTTAGATGCTTGGCCATTTGGATGCCAAACACCATGTGACACAAGATCAATGCAATGAGCATTTCTTCTACTTGAGAGCTACACAGACAATTAGTAGAGATACTCCTCCAGTGTTGGTGGATTCAGTCCAAAGAACTGTGATGGCTCACTGCCATGTAGGCAAGTATGACAGTTGGACAACAAAACTCCAACCAGGTAGAGTTTCCCTACAGGGGACAAGAACAGCTTCAAATTTTTTTTGAAATCCAAAAATGCCCACAGCCCAACAATTTTTGAAAATTCCCATTCAACAGAGTTTCTCACCCTGCTCATTTCTGTGTTGAAGGCCTGTTGCTCTTCTGTGATCTGTCCACGGTACGGCCTCATCAAGTTAGGGGTCAAGGGGTAGGCTCGGTCCCCATACAGGTACATTTCATCTCCTGTTGGAGTGACCATGTGCTGCTGCATGTGTTCAAGAATGCCACTACCATTCAGCAAAGCTGCGTCATGTCGTCGACAAACCAAGGGCCCAAAAACATTTGCCACAAGGCCATTTGGTGTCACGACACACTGAAACTTTAGAGAGTGCACCCTCTTATGGCCATTGTACACTTCTTGTTGCAAATGGCCTGGGCGACACATTGATCGTATTGTGCCGTCAACCATCCCCCAACAAAACTCCAGAGGAGCCCCCTTGGCATGTATAGCTGCACAGTACCGTTCCAGTTGGGGCACTGTCAGCCATGGCTGATTGAGGTTTGTTAGTTTGTCAGAAAACTGATCATAGATGAAGTCGATACCTACCTTGAACAGCACACACAACTCCGGCTTGGGACGATGAAACATCTGCGAAACGTCAGCAAACCGGCATGGGTAAGCCAACCTCCGCAGACAGATGCAGAGCACCTCCAATCCTGAAAAAAATCATAAATTCAAATGAGCGAATGTGTGTGGAGAGGCATATTCTCATACAGTCTTCAAGTTCAAAATAATAACACTGCAAAAGTTTTCTCACGCGCCTTAAAATATCCAGCCCGACATGCTTATCATCAGTTTGATTTTCTATTTATCAGGTTTGACACAGTTACTGGCTATACTGCACACACAAAAACAGTTACCCGAAAAGAACAAAATAAAAATCTTTTTTTTTTTGAAGGGGGGGGGGCGGACACCACGAAGACAAAATCAATAAAAACAATTATCATAAAAAAAAGTTAAAACAAATAAGTCCTTTGCACATCAAAAGTAACTTCCCTTGAACTTGGATTCACGTAACAATGGCGGCCACTTCGTCAACTTGTAAAAAAAATATTCATTTATTTTTTTAAACTAATATGAATAAATTATCAGTATCAACGCATCTTTATTTATCCTGTTACCATATTTTAAAAATAATTTCACTCAACTCCACAGACTAAGTCAGTAAGTGGCACAACCAATTCACTATTATTTCTCTATTGTCTAAATAGAGTACTGTGTCGACCAAAGGGGCTAAAGTTAGTCAGGTACATTTTGTGATTCAAGTTCAAAATACATAGTTCAAATTTGAGATTTTAAGCAATCCCAAAATAAATTATGCCCCAACTCAACGCTCCGCTTTAATCTTTTACGAAACCTGAAATAGTAAAAACAACTCACTGAATATTCACAGTAAATGCAAACTTCATGACTTTGCGAATCAAATCATGGAGGAGGATCATTAAACTATCATTCTGACTGAAATACAACTCAACTTCACAGCAACCAGGGTAAAAAAAATAAATCCTCACCACTGGCCTTGGTTCCTTGATTGTTCATTCCATTAGGCGCCTGCATAGTCCTCTGCATTCCCAGAAGGGCGCACAGTCTCCGAATCTCTTCCGCGCTGAAGCGAAATAAGTCCTCACATTCGATGGCTGTGAAGTGATCGAGGGCGAACTGACCCTCATAGGCCCTTCTTTCTGGCTGTTGAAATGTAGGTTAAACTTAGTGAAATCATGGATCACTTGTACACTTTATTCAATTAATTAGCCTGAAAATTCTGCTGAAGCTACTCAAATCAATACTGGGTAACAGAGGGAAAGTTAAACTCCAACATTTTAACTCGCCAGCTGGGCGAGTAACTTCAAGAAAGTCACTTTCTTTCTTTATTTGGTGTTTAACGTCGTTTTCAACCATTCAAGGTTATATCGCGACGGGGAAAGGGGGGAGACGGGATAGGGGAAAGGGGGGAGATGGGATAGAGCCACTTGTTAATTGTTTCTTGTTCACAAGAAAGTCACTAACCTGGCAGAAATTTCGCCGCCCCGATACATACCAGTTACCACAATTGATCTGCAGTAGCGTTAAAACCCTTTTGGTTGCATTTGACCAGAATTTTAATTGACCAGCCAGGTGAGTTGCGAGCCTGTTGTTACTAGCCAAGCGGATTGTTCACTCGCCCCTGCATAACAAATGACCCTTACACTAAGTTACAGGTTGAACTTGAAGCATGTTGGATAAATAGTTTCAACTGTGCATCTCAAAAAGCACCAGTTGACAGTATTCTGATATAAATACTGTGTATGTTTTAGAACACAGAAGTTTCCTTGTACTGAAGTAATTTGATCCTAGAAATAATAAAACTAGAACCAAGGTGCCTTGTGCTTAAAAGTCTGATAGAACCAGTAAGTGTAACATCCTTCTTGAAAGTACATGTATTGCTATCAAATTAAAATGACACAAGAACACAAACTGACAGTGACACAGACTCTGTGACAGAGAGTGGACTTAATAATAATATTCATGCTTTGATGAAACTAAAACTCTTGACTGCAGATTTGGTCATCAGTTTCCATTTGATTTTGATTCTTGAACAGTAAATAGTTAAAACTCTATGTTTATAAACCATTAAATGTAAGTAACAAAGTCACACGGAAACCAAATCTAGGTGTAAGTGTTAGATCTACCCAATATCACTATCAGTATCACTGTAGATTCAGACAAGATCACTATCATGACTATGAAATCTAACCAAAAAAACATTTAATTTTTTACATGAACAACATTTAAAACCTAACCATAACCAATCCAAAGTAACCTCACCGGCCATAACCAAAATATACGCCTGTTCCTGACAGTTAGATCTATATTTCAGCGGAACCTTTAATGCCTTTAGAAGCTAAGCTTTGACTTGTTTGCTAACCTGATCAAGCAGTGCGAAGACAACAAAATCATCTTCTGCGTCATCCTCGTCCCACGCCGCAAGCTCAAAAGTTGGTCCCTGGCATCCATGAAGATCGATCTTAAAACAAAACATAAACAGCGAGAGGATTGGAACATTTGCAACTTTTCACTGCATAACTCATCTTCCAGACAGTAAGCGAAATCGAAATCAAAAAGGGTGAATCGAAAAACTGAACACAAATCAAAAGCAGCCATTTTTTGTGTGTTTGAAATGTGAAAAAGCTTGCTCTGTTCAACGCTTAAATTACAGCATCAAACCAGGATTATATCACACATTGAACTGACATTTGTACCATTAAGTGGTTTAGGAACATACTAGTTATAAATAATCGTGTAAATAAACAAGCGTTCGCTCAGTTTTTACATACCTTTTGGGGCTCGTTATTTTCGTCGATTCAACCACAGCTCGTTAGCGGATCGAAGGAAGCATCCGTAAACTTTGACCCCTAACCTTTGAACTGCGCACACATCGCTGACGTCAACACATAAAAAAGTACCGATAACCACTAGCACTACCACTGGCACTGTACACTTAATCAGTCTAATTATGGCCCTTCGTGGTCGGCTGGGCGTTAAAGGCACAGTGCAGCTCACAGCCTTCGTTTTTGCGTTTTTGTTGCAGCTGCTGAGTGCATTTACAGTTCTAAAATCCTCCTATGGTAGTAAAACAAACCCAAAACTACTCAACGACGACATCTGTGAAGCTCGACAGTTGGCTTGTTCACGCGAGTGCACAAATTAACCTAGTTATTACGTGGTGTTTGGTCGGAGTTCGATTCAACTGAGTGATTCCGGCCTCCATTTTGTTTTAAACAAACTCATGATGATGTCTGACATAGTTTGCTAGGGACGTGTCTTTTTGTGCATGATGTGGTGATCTACTTGATCTAAATTTAGATCCAAAAATAGGTCAAGACCAGCCGGGACAGAGTCCGAAATTAATTCGTAAAAAAATCGCAGTTCTTGACTCTTTGGGTGCAAGTCAATGAAACTTGGTAGTTCTTCTAACGGATAGCTGCCTGAGGTATGACTAAAAGCCCCAGGGGCTCCGTGTACCTGGATTTGACAAGTTCAGTACCTTTAAGCAAACAAACAAACAAATACGCACATAGACAGACGGACACACACACCTTTACAAACAAACACATAATTATACACACTCATACACACACAAACATACACACAAACTCATGCACACACACACATTCACACACACACACACACTCTTTCTCCCTCTCTCTCAGTCTTTCTTACACACACACACACACACACACACACACACACACACACGAGTACAGACTCATGCACGCGCACACACGCATACACACACACACACACACACACACACACACACACTAACACTAACACGTGCACACAATGAACACACACACACACACACACACACACACACACACACACACACCGCGCGAGAGAAAAAGACTACAGGGAGGCATGACGTCATGATGCATTAATTGACGTCAAAGACTTTTGACCGTGACGTAATCTTCTCACGCGAGCTTTATCCATAGTCTTGAACAACCACACACAAATAGACTTGGAAAGTACAGAATTTCTACCCGTCCAAAGCGGCCTTGGGTGGCGTTTGCTCAAAAAATGGGGGCGACTATTGCACCCACCGTATTTTTGTTAGTATGGTCCCAACTTTTGGTGAACTTCCACACACCGGTGACACTGTGACGGTTCCCCTACGCTCTGTGTTCGGTGCCCTGACCCTTTGTGTTCGGTTCCCACTCGGTTCCCACACGCCAAAATTCGCGGACAAAACATCCATTTATGGTAGTATTACGCAATGTTGCTCTCTGAGAATGGTCTTGTTAGATCTGTGAGTGTTTACACTACATGCCTAGGTGCTGTTGGATTGAAGGTTTTTGACATTTTAGCCGTTATTAGGTAGAATGCTTTCCACTTTACTGCAAAACTGCATAATTCGTAGCATCGGCAAGAAATATCCTACCCAAAAATGCCTGCTTGGAACTGTCCGTGGTCCAGCAAAAAGTTCAACATGTCTGTAGCAGACAGCCCAAGTTTCAAGATTGTAGGGCCATCCAAACAGCCGTAATAATAAAAACAACAAAAGTAGTCAGTGAAATTGGCTGTGTTCGGTCCCCCCACACTTTTGTGACGTAGGCGTGACGGTTCCCATAATTCATTGTGTCGGTCCCCACTTTCTGTGTCGGACCCCACTTTCGACCTAATTTCTCTGTGACGGACCCCACAACCAGCCTATTTTGTGTCGGTCCCCACACCTTCTTGGATTTATGACTTGCCGGTTACTTGTATCATTGTATTCATTGAATCTAATTGTCTCGGAGTTATTTTTCAGCAAAAACCGGCAAGGCAGCACCTTTTGTGATACCAAGTAAGTCAGATGACATCAGTATGTGTGTGTGTGTGTGTGTGTGTGTGTGAGAGAGAGAGAGAGAGAGAGAGAGAGAGAGAGAGAGAGAGAGAGAGAGAGAGAGAGAGAGAGAGAGAGAGAGAGAGAGAGAGAGAGAGAGAGAGAGAGAGAGAGAGAAAGAGAGAAGAGAGAGAGAGAGAGAGAGAGTTGTGTTTCCGTACCCGCGACAGCGTTTTTCCAGCGGCGCGACGAAAATCAAGCACATAGAAAATGACCAGGAGTGTTTCCACACGCGCGACGCGTTAGCGGCGCGACAAGCGGCAAGCGACGCGATTTTTTTGAAAGGGTCCTGGAGCGATTTTTTCGCGTTGTCGCGCGGCAACGCGGGAGTTTACAGATTTTACCGCATGTTTAAAACGCAAGTACGGAAACACGTCACGCGTTTGCGCGCGTTTTCTTTTGTCGCTGCCGCTGTCGCGGGTACGGAAACAGAACTTACCGCGAGTACGACACTACCGCGAGTACGACACTACCGCGAGTATAACACTACCGCGTGTCACACTACCGCGAGTATAACATTACCGCGTGTCATTTTATGACTTCCATGGCTGAAGGCAAAGGTTGAAATGTTTCCTTGAAATATAAAACAAAAAGGCCTGGTCTGTTCTCTGAACACTAATTCAATGTTTGTCATGCTAACCAAGAACTCAAAACGATCAGAACACACTATCAGAATACATATAGAACTAGAATGAATACCCGCTTCGCCGGGTAGCCGGCTTTGCCGGGAAGAAGTACTTAGAGCCGTACGCCGGCTTCGCCGGGTCCGAACAATGGACCCGCCAAGCTTAGGTCCCTCCCAGATTCGTGGAATGGGAACAGCACGATAATGATTCAGTGGCCATAATGCCATTCCTGACCATATCGAGTCCCATCCTTGTCGACGAATGTAACCGTGTTAATCACCTTTGGAGGCGAACTCCACTCAAACAGGACTGAGCAAGTTATGGCTTCTCAAAGGAAGGCCAGTACATAAAATTACACAAAAGCCGCCAGACCACATCACAAACAGAACTGAACAATGCACAGGTGTTGCTCACATAGAGACACACACACAAACACACACACACACACAAAAACACAGAGAAGCCGTATCTATAGAGAGATAGATGACAGTGTATTTTTCGCGTGGCTATAAATTGATTCGACCTTTGCACTTTTACAGTGAGGATAATTTACGGGTCCAATTTACGTTCTGTACACTGCGTTGACCTTCTAAAAATAGTAACAGTAACAGAACGCCGGGAATATCCGAAGACGCTCAGCGCAGTGGACAGCGCAGTGACATTCTAAAAATAGTAGTAACTTACAACTGAACGGGAAAGCCACACGAAGGAAGGGAGATAAACGCCAAACACTGGAGAAGATAAGGAAGAGTTACTTATAATGGTGAAATGAACACAAAAACCCAAATCAGTTCAGCGCTGCGCGCTGAGAGCACGTGTTGAAATATCTCATCGATGATATTGTGTCCGGGGTGTAGCTGAATACGGTGTCCAAATTTGAAAAAGATCCACCGAGAACTTTGGCGTTGTGATGTGGTGTAGCGGCTATGGTGTGTCGGTATGGGGGCACGGGTAGCTGAGGTGGAACCAAAATCGGTTCCGCGCTGCGCGCTGAGAGCACGTGTTGAAATATCGACCAGGTTGTGTCGTGTCCCGGGTCTACTTGAATATGCCCACCAAATTTGAAGCAGATCCATCGAGAACTTTGGCCGTGCATGGCGAATACACAAATACACAAACACACAAATACACAAATACACAGATACACAAACACACACACAGACACAAGTCGTATATATATATATATATAGATGGGTTGCTTCCAATCAAAGTTAGAACACAAACTCACAAGAAGTAAGTTTGCATGCGTTCTCTCTACGGTTATGGTACTCGCGGTTGTGGTACGCGCGGTAGTGTGACACGCGGCAGTGTTATACTCGCGGTAGTGTCGTACTCGCGGTAGTGTGACACGCGGTAGTGTTACACGCGGTAGTGTCGTACTCGCGGTAGTGTGACACGCGGTAGTGACGCTCGCGGTAGTGTCGCATAACCGGAGTGATCTGGAAAGGTGTCAATCTCTCTCTCTCTCTCTCTCTCTCTCTCTCTCTCTCTCTCTCTCTCTCTCTCTCTCTCTCTCTCTCTCACACACACACACACACACACACACACACACACATACTGATGTCATCTGACTTACTTGGTATCACAAAAGGTGCTGCCTTGCCGGTTTTTGCTGAAAAATAACTCCGAGACAATTAGATTCAATGAATACAATGATACAAGTAACCGGCAAGTCATAAATCCAAGAAGGTGTGGGGACCGACACAAAATAGGCTGGTTGTGGGGTCCGTCACAGAGAAATTAGGTCGAAAGTGGGGTCCGACACAGAAAGTGGGGACCGACACAATGAATTATGGGAACCGTCACGCCTACGTCACAAAAGTGTGGGGGGACCGAACACAGCCAATTTCACTGACTACTTTTGTTGTTTTTATTATTACGGCTGTTTGGATGGCCCTACAATCTTGAAACTTGGGCTGTCTGCTACAGACATGTTGAACTTTTTGCTGGGCCACGGACAGTTCCAAGCAGGCATTTTTTGGTAGGATATTTCTTGCCGATGCTACGAATTATGCAGTTTTGCAGTAAAGTGGAAGGCATTCTACCTAATAACGGCTAAAATGTCAAAAACCTTCAATCCAACAGCACCTAGGCATGTAGTGTAAACACTCACAGATCTAACAAGACCATTCTCAGAGAGCAACATTGCGTAATACTACCATAAATGGATGTTTTGTCCGCGAATTTTGGCGTGTGGGAACCGAGTGGGAACCGAACACAAAGGGTCAGGGCACCGAACACAAAGCGTAGGGGAACCGTCACAGTGTCACCGGTGTGTTCCATCTCCAACTGTAGCACGTAGCCGGGCACAAAGAATCCTTCTTTATCATGTATTATTACCAATTCAGTGCCCTATATGGCTTTTTGACCAATCAGGACGGATTCTAGGTGACCTGTTAAATGTTATAACGTTCAGGCAGGGACCCTTTTTGTTTATCAAGCTAAAAATTGACAAAACAAATTAAAAATTTAAATCAACAATATCAGCGTGATTTATTCTACAGAATGACACTTCAAATGCTGTCAGATAATACTCTCTTTATCTACAAAAATACCGATAAGCGAGTTTTGTCGGTGGGTGCTTTACGGAACAGCAAGGTACCGCCCATCCTCTGAGTGTGAAATGCCGACCCGCTCACTTGAAATCTAAATTATTTAAGTTCGGAAAATCAAGTGAAATTGCGTCACTCGCGTTACGTCAAATGTATCTTTACGTCATTTCCCATCCGTCTTGAGTCGGTTCTAAATCTGTCGCTCTCTATTCAACAAGAAAAGCGAAGCAACCGAAACGCATGTTGAACATGGTTTATCTTGTGAGATTGTTGTGTGTCAAACGCATTTGATCTGTGAATATTCATCACGTCAGGAGTATTACTCTGATTGGCTGACCCAGGTCACGAGAATTCTTTGACTGACAGGCATAATCAGGTAGGAGCGCTCAAGTTCCAATTTTGGCTGTTCTGTCTAATTCGCGGGGTCGCTTCGAAATTTGTTTTGGTCGAATTAAACGGTAATAAAACCGTTATTTCTAATATGCGGACTGTTAGCAAATGATAACAGTCATGTCTCACAAACGATATCAGCATTCGCCTAAAAGGCTCATGCTTGATATCTTTTTTCTCGACATGCCTGTTATCATTTGCTAACTGTGCTTGCCCTTGAGTAGCTGTAAGATTCTGTGATGGCTTATATAAATTCTGGAGGATGTAATTTTGGTGCTATAAAGAACCGACGCGCTCACAAAACAAAACGAACACTAGAATTGGAAAATTAATTAAAGTTTATTGTGAATATGGTCATACTTGTCGATGTCATAGTAATTCGGAATCAGCTCATAATATCAATATATAAAAGGCTAAACATAAACCTATGGAGAGCTAAGTAACCTATATAGGAGCGTGGCGGAAAAACTAATCTAAGTTTAGAAAGTGAATTAAAGCTAAAATGTGAAGTAGAAAGGACTAGCTTGAGTGAGAGTGCAGAACAGTAGAGTGTGAAGCGTGGAGCATGGAGCGAGAAGCGCGGAGCGAGAAGCGAGAAGCGTGGAGCGAGAAGCGCGGAGCGGTGGAAACTGATAGAAAGAAAAAACTAAACTTAGAATTCGAAACATCAAACTAAACATCAAAGGTGTCCTAAAAACATAAACATCAAAGATGGACGTCAAAATGGCGGCCGAAACAAGATGGCGGCAAATCAATAAAAAATCACCAAGACAAAAAATGTTAGAAAACCCTACATAGAATAAACGTAGGACACACTAGGCTAACTAAACAAGAAACAACACGCACTGAAAAGAAAGCTGATCAACATTACAGGACGGAGAAATACAAATACGACTCGAGAACATGAACCAAAATCTTACAGAAAGTTAGAAAACAAAAAACTGGCTTAAAGTCAAATCACAATAAACAGAACAGTCTCAGCTCTTACCTTGCATAAATAAAAACGTAAGACAAAGAAACGGAAAGAAGACAAAGAAACGGAAAGAAGACACAGAGACGGAAAGAAGTCATAACAAACAAAGATTCGAAACGAAAATTACACGAATTCGGTAAATAAAAGCAACATAGTCAGAAACGGATACTCGCCTTTGACAGCATCAATAATCTAAAACAGACTCAAGGCGAGCAACTGAACCTGAACTACAAAATAACTTAAAACAAAACTGGAGGCTGGCAGAAGAAACTGGGCCCCGGAACAGAGCAAAAAAAATCTATCCATACTAAAACATCTTGTTCCGTGAACGGCTTCCCAGTAAGTGACGACGAAAACAGGCTATCCACCACAGAGGTGAACTAAAAAATTACTGCGCGTTACTACGATATTACTGTTGCAAAACATGCGTCCCGTGCTCTCCGGGGAAAATCTCCATAGGTTAGCATGATGTCCATCGTGAGCCATACAGGCACATGAAATTAATATCAGAAAAACGCCGGCCACACTCACGTTCATAAATTAGTTCGTTACAATATTTAACGTCAGTAAAACAAAAACAAAGGTCGTACCAGGACGCTCATACTTAATAAAGAAAACTAGAAGATAAGAGCAAGCTAGACCCGCACGCGAACCTACAGAGGTGGCTGCAAGATGGGAACAAATAGGGGCAAAAGTAAAATAAGATAATAAAAGTGAAAGAAAAGAGAGGGGAAGCCACCACCACGGAAAGTCGCATGCGAGTCAAGCTAGAAGCATGACTAAGAAACACAAGCAAAACAAAAAGAATCTAGATACACAGAAGGCTCCTTAGCAGGGGCATTCACATTCCCCCCTCGAAGACATCTTAGTCTTTACAAAAGTCGACATAAAAAATCAACAAAAATCATCGAATACATGCGTGGTTCAAAAACAAAATCCGAAACATTACAGAATCCTTTTGGCATTATCCAAAACGTAGCTGTTCGAAACGCACTCTCAATGAGTCTCAATCTAAAAAATCACACGTGTTCTTTCAACAAATGTAACATCATATTTCGTCGGTCCGTCACTGTCAACATACCGTGTCAACATTATTCTTACACCTTTACATAACCCGCAACTCAGTATGAAAGACTGTAGTCGCAACCTACAAAAAATACAAATCAAGAAAAACCATCTTCAGTCTTCTTTATCATAAGCACAGGCATCCGCACGCGGGAAGGATTAAACAAAACCGATTCATTAGGCGCTTGCCTCTGTCAAGAGCTTTCGTTCCAAAATGCGGAACCAAAAACATATATACAAATGGAGAGAAACCACAAAGTCACAAAATATATTTGCATTAAGACGAAATTTTCTCCCCAAATCAAAACAGCGCCACCTGTCAAAAAGGCGAACGGATTACGTCAGACCAAAACATGCACAAACGGTCTGTCGAAAACAGTAAAGTTCACTGGGAAAGTCATTGAGTGTCCGGGTCTGCCTTCACCAGCACGGTCAGCTTAGCGATGGGGCGCCAGTAGTAGAAAGTGGAATGGCTCGTCTTCGAGGTGACCTTGACAGTCTTCAGCTTGCAGGTTCGCACGAGTCCATCGTCGCTGGGGCGAACCTCCGTCACGAGTCCCAGAGGCCAATCTGCTCTGCATACGGCTTCGTCACGTAGCACGACGACATCTCCGACAGCAACGTTACGTTGAGGAAGAAGCCACTTTCTTCTTCGTCGCAAAGAGGCCAAAAAGTCTAGCCTCCACAGTCTCCAGAACTCGTCTGCAAGTCGCTGAACTCTTCTCCATTTCTTCCTCGCCTCGACGTCAGCGCCATCGAAGATGCCAGGGATAGGCAGTACCCCGACAGCCTTCATTGTCAGGATGTGGTTCGGGGTAAGAGGGAGAGGGCCGGTGGGGTCTTCCAAGGACTCAACGGACAGGGGACGAGAGTTTACGATAGCCATGACCTCCAGCAAAAAAGTTCTGAGGGTGGAAGTGCTCAAGCGGGAAGGATATTTGCGCATGAGGCCGTTGAGGATTCGTCTGACTGTGCCAATCTGCCTTTCCCAGACTCCTCCCATGTGACTTGCCTTAGGCGTGTTGAAAATCCACTCGCATTGACGATCTTCAAGCCTCTTCTTCAACTCTTCTTTCTCAATGGAGTTCCAAGCTTCCCTCAACTCTCGTGAAGCGCCCACAAAGTTCGTACCTCTGTCACATCTCAACGTCCTGATCGGACCTCTGATGGCTATGACGTTTCGAAGGCCATTGATGAGGGCATCAGCAGAGAGATCATCCAGGACTTCGAGGTGAATCGCTCGCATGGAGAGACACGTGATCATAAGGCCGTAGCGCTTGACTTGCCTACGTCCCTCTGCGACAATGAAGGGGCCGAAACAGTCCATGCCACAGGATGTGAACGGGGCGGATTCTTCAACCCTGTCCAAAGGAAGATCGGCCATCTTCTGTGAAGCCTCCTTTCCGTACATCTTCTTGCATGTGACCCAATCCTTCAAAACTTGCGCAACCACGCGACGTATTCCAAAGATCCAGTAACCACGTGACCTAATGTGGTGAATGACGTTGGTCCTGCCAGCATGTCCCAGAGTTTCATGTGCTTCGGCGATCAACAGTTTGGAAACATGACAGTCTTGTGGCAGCAATTTTGGCTTGGACCATATGAGGTTCTTGGCATTTCTCAATCTTCCTCCGACTCTGTAGAATCCTTTCTCGTCTTTCTCAACGTTCAACTTCTTCAGTGTTTCTTCCCGAGACTTGCTGGGAGCAGAAAAGAATTCTCTTTGTGTAGCGAGGACAATTTTCTCTTCCGCTGTAGCTTCCGACGCCAGAACTTCTAAAGCAGGCATGTTCCGTTTGGTGTTGAGGAACCTGAGAACCTTTGCAATCCCTCGAACCAAAAAGCTCCATCTTGAGAACTTGGCAAAGGTTGCCTCCATCCCCACGTCAGATGTTTCAGCAGTGGACGTGACTCTGCAGGAGCGTACTTCCAGATCATCTCTCTCAACAGTGGCTGTGATGTTTCCTCTCGGAATGTCAGACTGCCACAGGAACTGAGGACCTGAAAACCAAGTAGAGGCGTTGAGCTCTTTGACGCTTAGTCCTCGAGAGGCATGGTCAGCTGGATTCTGCTCAGTGGGGACATGATTCCACTGACTGACGGAAGAGACTCTGAGGATCTGGCTGATTCTATTGGCAACGAACACGTGAAACCTCTTCTGTTGATTTGCGAGGTACGCCAAAACGATAGTGCTATCAGTCCAAAAGACGTGCTCAAGCTTTTCGTACTTCAGCTCCTTCTCCAGAAATGAAGACATCTTGGCAGAAAGTGTTGCGGCTTGTAATTCCAGGCGAGGGACAGTTACCTGCTTCAAAGGGGCCACTCTTCCTTTGGCCATGACAAGACTGCAATGGACTCTGTCATTCTCATCTTTCAAACGTAGGTAGGAACATTGACCGTAGCCTCTTGTGCTGGCATCGGAGAAGTGGTGTAACTGAACCTGCGTCAAAGTTCCCAGGGTCGATGGAACAAAGTTTCGCGGAATGCTGACCTGTCTTAGACCGGGCAGCTCATCCATCCAGCTCTTCCAGAGGCCTTCCAAAACCTCGTCCAGTTCTTCATCCCACTCTGAGGTCTTCCGGCATGCCTCCTGGAGAATAATCTTGCCCTTCAGAATGAACGGAGCAAGGAAGCCAAGCGGGTCGAACAGCGCTGCCACTGTAGCAAGGACTCCTCTTCTCGTCTTCGGTTTCTCCTTGAGGTCGGGAGCGAAGGTGAAGGTGTCGTCTTCTATGCACCACTGTAATCCCAAAGTGCGCTCCAAAGTGCCAGTGTCGACTGCACTTCCAAGATTCTGACGTTTAGAAGCTGAACATTCCTCGGGAGGGAACAAACTGAGAAGCTCATCGCTGTTAGACGTGATCTTGTGCAGGTGCAGCTTCCTTTTACTACAGATCTCTCGAGCTCCCATGAGAACTTTGGCTGCAGAAGAGACGTCGTTGGCAGCATGCAGTCCGTCGTCTACATAGAAGTCATTCTGAAGGAACTGTGCGGCATCTTCGTCTTCGTGAGAGTGGTCGCGTCCCGCCTGCTGTAATGCGTAGTTGGCACAACCTGGTGACGATACTGCGCCGAAGATGTGAACGCGCATTCTGTAGTCGACAGGAGGTCTGGTGCGATCTCCATCTTCCCACCATAAGAAGCGCAGGAAGTCCCGGTGTTCCTTGGTGACATGAAATTGATGAAACATCTTCTCGACGTCGCACGAGAAGGCGATCTCTCCCTTGCGGAAACGGCAAAGAACTCCGACGAGAGAATTGAAAAGGTCGGGACCTTGCAGCAGTGCTCCGTTGAGACTCTGACCATGTTTCTGTGCGCTGCAGTCGAAGACCACGCGGATTTTGCCTGGCTTCTTGTCATGATACACGCCATGGTGAGGGATGTACCACGATCTGTCGTTCTCTACTTCGTCTCTTGGAATCTTCTCAGCGTGGCCGCTCTCGATGATCTCGCTCATGAACTTGCAGTAGTCTTGTGCGTACATAGAGTCTTTCTCAAACCGACGACTCAGCGAGTTGAGTCTCTTCAGTGCAACATCACGATTTGGGGGAAGCTCAGGGTTATCTGCGCGAAAAGGTAAGGGCATTTCGTAGTGGCTCTTCTCATTTACCTTGATGGATCTTGCCAGGATCTCCATGAACTTGACGTCCTCTTGGGACCTGTTTCCCGTCTCCGATTCAACAAAATCTCTTTCCATGACATGGAGTGCGTCGGAGATGCTGGGTTCGGCGAGCGTCGTGCGATATACGAAAGTGACTGATTCACCTTCGTACTCGCTGGGACAATACTGTTCTGATAGAGACACGTGCATCACGTCATGGACAGACTGTTTTGGCGACACTTGTCCCAGTATCGTCCAACCCAACGGTGTGAGAACGGCGTATGGGTCTCCCTTGATGACTCTCTCTGGCATGAATAGCTCTGCATGATCGTAGCCAATCAACAACCCGGGAGTGCAGCCTTCGAGCAACGGGGGAATCTCGCTGGCAATATGACTCAAATGCTTGATGTTACGAGCGGTCTCTGATGTTGGTATGTTCTCAGTGTCATTGGTGAGATGGTCCGTCGTGTAGAGCGTTTTCAGGTTGTGGGAAACATTGGAGTTGAGGGCCTTGACACACAATCCGGTCACTCTCTGACATTCGATATGAGTGTTCTGAGAAGTCATAGTGTTCAGCCTCAATGACGCTGGCTCAGAATGAGTGTTCAGCTTGTCACTCAAAGATTCAGTAACGAAGGAGATGCAAGACATGGTGTCAAGCAGCGCGTATGTCGTATGCTCTACCGTGGGATTCTCTTTCGTCGAAACTCTGACCGGAACAATCATGGTAGCTCTGACTGGTCTGTCTGACTTGTTGGTCGTCGCGAATGCTGATCCAGAGGCAGAAACACGGGCATCTTGACTGAGACAGACAAACCTTGAAGAATCTGGCGGTCCCCGTGCATTCCGTTGCTGATTGGGAATCTTCTTCCTGTAGCTAGGCGCTCCATGCAGCATAGTGAGATGTGGGCCTTGGCACTTGTCGCATATCGCCCTGGTAGTGCAGTCTACACTTCTATGGTCAGTCTTTCTGGCACAGGAGAAGCACAAGGACGTTTCGTACATGAAGTGTTTCCTGTCCTCAACGGGAATCTCATCGAACCTCTGACATCTGAGTAGAGGATGAGAAAAGGAGCTGGTCGGAAAACGAACGGTACAAAAGGGACAGACTTCGTCGCAGTTCGTATTCAGGACAGTTTTCGCGTGATGCTGACACAAACATTTGTCACACTCTTGACATGCAGATGCAGTAGAACAATCCGTACTGTACGATGTTTTCTTGGGGACTGATGAACTGGCGGTCTGTGAGGTGAAAGAGGCGGCAGATTTGCTGGAGGAGAAAAGGGGCTCGCAAAGGATGTCTGCCTCTGTCTTGATGAAAGCTGACAACTCCTCAAAGGTAGGGTAGCGTTTCTTCTCGTTCTTGGTCTTGTTTACTTTCCGCACCCAGTTTCTCACCAACCAATCTGGAAGCTTGCTCATGAGTGTCTTGTGATAGGCTTGGTCTTCCAGATTCTGTAGCTGGCCTATCACTCGGCTCGCCACAAGGCATTGTCCAAGAAAGTCCGAGAAGGCGCGGAGGGCTTGTCCATCTTTGGGTTTGATTACCGGCCATGCATCTAGTTTCTCTCGGAAGGCTCTGGCAACGACGAAAGAACTGCCGAATCTTTCCTCCAGCGTCTGAAGGGCCTGCTGATAGGCCTGGGCATCCCTGATCAGAAAGAGTCCCTTGACCGCATCCTTCGCCGGACCGTCCAAGTACTTCTCCAAGTAGAGGAGCTTTTCCTCTGCAGAAACGCCCTGCCGCTCAATCAAAAGAGTGAATGAGGACCTCCAGAGAGGGTACGTCAATGGATCTCCTGAAAACGTAGTAGGCTCCTGCGTCGGTAACCTGTTGATAAGGAGAGCCTCAGCTAGAGTACGAGCTAGGGCAGAACCCTCGGAGAGCGCTGGCTGGCCTTGCATCTGAGGAAGGTATGCATCTTGCCCGTAGTAGACGTCTGAAGGGCAGAGAAAGGGAGAATGTACGTTCTGGCTCACCGATTCCGACAGACCCTAAATATTAACGCAAAATAGGCTTCTGGACTAAACTTTTACTAAAATGAAACATGCGACAAAATCAGAAAAATACTGCATAAATCCATACAAAAAAAATACAGTAAAGTAAGGTTGTTTTGAACCAATGCCGGGTCTGTCGGAATCAGTAACCCAGAACGTACATTCTCCCTTTCTCTTATACAACATTCTTAAGCTCAATACGCTCTCTCATTTACAAACTTTACTTCATATGTTCTTTCACTGTTAGAATTATATCTGATACATGCAATGTGACTGTCTAAACGAATAGTTAACTCTTTACAAGTGATTCTATTTTTACTTTTTCTTCCCGTCCTATTTGAATCCCCTTTTTTAAAAACTGCTTTTTCAGATCTTCTATATCGATTGGCTTGTTATATTCAGCTCGTGTTTTTGTTTGAATACTTGCTTTCTTACTTTTGTAGTCATCAAAGTCTGTTTGTATCTGTTTGAATTCTTCGTCAGAAACTTTTGAATCTTCAAGTGCTTTACTGATAGACAGTTTTAGGCTAGACAATTTTGATGATGCAAGAGTGGAAATGGATTCGTGTTTTTCAAGCTTTTTCACAATTTTTTTCATTATAGCTGATGCTATAAATGATAAACCACCAACTGCTGCTGCGACACCACCTAGGATTAGAGAAACTGGAGTCCCTACTCCGGTAGCTAACAGAATTGTTCCCGTTACACCTGCAGCTGATGCAAGGATAGTAGAACCAGTGCTGGCATTAGAAAGGCTGTTGTAAGTTGTTGAGTACTTACGTCTAGCGCGAGAATATTTTTCTAATTCATCTTCTAGTTGTTTTTGTATATTACTAATGTGTGCCAGTCTGAATTGTTGACTTTCTGCTGCACTTTCATCAATATTAGGATAAAGCTTCACACTGCTAGTCATCTTTTAATGCAAAATATAAAATATTTATCTTAATTCTCACTGGCCAGTGTTTCTGCTAAGCTTTGAAGCTGTTCATTGCTTAACACCTTATCTGTATAGTAGAAAGCAATCAAATCAAGATAAGTAAGATTAATACTTCTTATTTCTGTTAAATTATTTATATCTGCGTTAACAACAACATTTTGGTTTGACGTCTGTTTTTTTATTGTGTTAGAATCCTTTTGAACAGCAATAAATACTCTGACTTCTTCAACATTTAATGGTCTCCAGTTGAGATTTATTCCTCTCATTAGAACAGTGTTTGTGGTTTCTTCCCTTTTCCTGACAATTATATCAAATATCATAGTTGCATTCTGCCCTATTGGAAGCTTGGGTATAAAATCGACAATGGTGTCAGCGTCCTTTTCAACACTTTGTTTTCTGTGAATGAGATAGTTGTTCTTATGGAAAGGTTTAACTGCAACTTCTCCCCTGCTGTTAATCGCAGGAACAAGGCTAACAATTAGTGGTCCAGCATTGATTGACTTACGGAATGTGTCGTCTTTTCCAACAAGAGTGTATGGACTCACAAATTCAAACTTCATTTCCCAGTCAATCTTTTTCATAACAGGACTAAGTACCCATTTTTTATTCTGATGTTTCCACATGTAGAATGTGTCATCGACAATTGGATCAGGTACATTAACATCACGGATTTGACCTAGTTTGAGGAATCTTGGTTTCTTTTCATCGTCGATTTCCTTTCTCTTGTAATAACCGGTGTCTGTAAACTCGAATGCATACACTGCACCAACTTCAGCATTGCTCTCAAAGTCGATAGCGTCTGCTAAATCTTTCAACTCTATAGTTGAACATGCAACAGGATAAACTATTGTAGGTCCACTCGACATTTTAATACTCAATATTTTATGGAACTATTTCCAATGTAATGTTAAACAAACAATCAACTGGTTGTCCACTTTGATTTTTCAGATCAATGTGTAGGAATTCATGACACCCTTCCTCCAAGTCCTTGAACTGAAGTGTCTTAAATGTTGGCACGTGCATTTTACAAAAAGAGGCATCACTCGGTGGAAGAATCCTAAGCAGATCAGAACGCTGATCATTAAACAGATTATAGGATGTGTTAAGCTCTCTCATGTGAACAAACAGTACACTGTTAACATCCATGTCAATGGGACGTGTTCCCTTGTATATATTTGTAATTCCAAGCATATCAAGGAGTTTGGTTGGAAACTCAAATGATCTGGTTACTTCTCTAGTTTTGGGCATAGTAAGAGTAGCAATGAGACTTGCATGATTTAAACTCGCTGTAATACCTACTGGAGCAAACAATTCTTTCTCTAAAGTGCAGAAGTCATAGTAACCATCTTCTACAGAATGTGTTTTACCATTAATTCTTACCCAGTTGTTATTCTTTTTTTTACTGATATTATACCAAGTAACCTTGTACATAATTTCATGCAGTGCAACTTTCATTCCTCCATTTTGATTGTTGATAGGGTTTGCAAGTTTAACTGGCACACCAGTCTTCACATTTGTTAGTGTGATAAACATTTTTTATTCAACAACAAAAATGAGTCAGTATAAATTCAACAAAGACGTTAAATACAAAACTGGACCATATTACAATCCAAAGACTATTTCTTTCCATGAGTTGGACTTTGCTGTAACAGAAACACAATCCATTCGCGTTAAAGTGCCTGACCCATTCCATTCTTACCTAAATCCCCCAATCAAAAATGATAGTGTTCCAAAGATGTGGAACTCTCACCCAATTCAGTTCTATCAGAATCAGTTAAACTTTGCAATATTCTGTGCAACCACAGGATGTGGAGTGTCCTATGCAGACCACATGAATAATTCAAACTTACTGACAAAGTGTGTGTACACATTTCACGTTTACTATCAGTGCAGGAGAATCTTGTCTGAACTTCAGGCACCAATGCCGCATGAAAAGAGCTGGAACCCATTCAACAATAGGATAAACATGAAAGTGTATGAGCGTCTCTGCAATGAATTCAATATAGATTTTAAGACCGACTTTAGGCAAAAGCAAGACAAAAACCATGGCATGGGAACACTATATTTATGGGGTGTCCATAGGAGGTATAATTTTGATTACTGGCCAGGTCATACATCTTTTTCTTCAAATGTGCAGGTACAGTTAGGATCAATAGAACAACAGCACCACAATGCATGGACAATGCAAAGGTTTCACTGGATCAGGTGTTGAAAGGATCAATGAATCTATCCGAACATATGCGTGGTGCTTGCTAGGATCGCAGGCACAGACACGATCAAACATAATAAGAACAAGCACAGGGTTTGATGCACAGAAACAGTTGTTATCAAATTTAGAAGATGTCATAAACTCTGCAGTTGATCTGCCTTCCAGCATCAAAAGGTATCAAGACTCTCTCCGTTATGCAAGATCAAAAGTTGACTTTGCTGTTGGTAACTGCCTTTACATGTTACCTTCTGATCTCCAGCTGCAGATTGGAACAATAACAAATTATAACAATGAAATCATTATTGCTAGTGACACCCAGCCGCTTGGAAAGGGTGAAGAACTGAATTCAGAAATCAGAACGATGTTACAGCCATATCACAATGAACAGAAACAAAGCGTGACAAGTGAAGATCACGCTGCAGGTGAAGATCATTCTGTCACTAGTGATGATCAAGCTGTTAGTATTAGTGATGATCATGAATCGCAGAAGACTGCTCTAGTAATTGGTGGAGTGGGTGTAGGCTTACTTTTGCTTTATTCTCGTTAGCAGAACACCCGCAATTAAAACTATTAGAGTCCAGAGATGTTCAGCCATGAAACCAACAACTTTACCTGCAAAAGATAACAGCCAGCTAACAATTGAACCAATGATTCCTGGAAGTGCATCCAAAGCTTTTGCTGCTAGTTTCTTTAACAGTTCTGCAATGTGTTTGAGTTGTTTCTTTACCCATCCCGGATCAGATGGAGGTGAAGGTGAAGGTGAAGGTGGAGGTGTGACAGTGCCACCTGTGAGTGTTAACACTAATGTGCTTATTGCAAATCCTAACGCAGTTAGTATACTAGCTATTGTGATTCCCTGCTCTCTGAAAAGCGTTCTAATTCTTTCAGCAAGAGTTGTGTCTTCGTAAAGGATTCTTTGAATTGTATTTTTTATTCTGCTGACCTGTGTTCTCAGTTGTTCTCTATTGTTACTTAGAACTTCTAACCTTATGGCTTTCTCCTCCTGCAAATCTTTTAAACGCTTAGAAATTCTGTTTTTTACTTCTTGTTCTAGGTTCAAATCATCAGCATCAGCAAGTTTTTGTTTCTCTTTGTTTATATCTTCATCCAGCTGACCTAGTTTTGACAGATTATTTGCTATTTCACCTCTGATGGTTTGTAGTGATTGATTAAGGGCTTCTATTTCTCTCATAGGTAATAGTTCATGTGGAGTCTTCAGTGAAGTTTCCTCAGAAAAAGAAGTCTCTATCTCTTGTATAAGTTGATCAGCCTCATCTGCAAGTTTATTAAGATCTTGCAATGGAACAGATTCTATTTGAGTAGCAGTTGGTAGTCCTAGTTCTGCTTGTTGAAGTAAGGAAACAACATGGGAAGGTGATGACCGTGTGCTAGGCACAATATCTAATTGCCTAAGTCGATTAGCAGTAAGTTTTTGTTTTAGTGAAACTTTTGATAGAAACTTAGCAGGATTAGATTTATATGTAAGTTGGACTTTTTCTCCTTTATCGCTAGTTGTATATAAATGATTTGCTTCCATTTTGAACTGGTTTGGATCTAAAACATCAGGTTCTTCTCCTAAACTTTTGTAGAAATCTCTAACTTTACCTTCCAGAAGTTCATGTCGTGCCACCTCATAATGCAGTGAATGATGGTAGGGAACCAAAGGGATTGCTTCGCTCATGTCGTCCGCTGGCTCAAATAAATCTTCAAATCCACCTTCTGCCATTTGTAACTTATTTTTTATTTTGAAAATAAAAAAAGATGGCACAATCGTTCGGTTCTGTTCTTGATCCTTACAGAAGGCTGAAAGAACCTCTCGGGGTAAAAGGAATAAGGCAAACAGTTATAGTTACAAATAATCCTTCTACTATTGATCAGAATGAAATACTTACTGTTAGGTTTCCTAATCTAGGTAAGAACGATGTTATTGTACCAGGCACTGTAAGACTATCATTCAAATTAGAATTAGAATCTGGCTCAGATGAAAATAGGACTTTGGCTTATAATGTAGGAAGAGCAATTGTGAGGAAGATTACTGTCAAACTGGAAGGGCGGGAAGTGATGTCATTGAATAATGCAGATGTTTTTTTAGTTTACGCAGATAATTGGTTGACTGACAATGAAAAGAAAAACAGAGTGTTTCAAGGGATTCAGTCAGACAATGGGATAAAAGTTAGAATAGGAGCAGGAGATAAAGCTGACAATAACAAAAAAGATAACGCTGTCAATGTTGCTTTTGGAAACAAATTTTGTATTCCACTTGACTTTGAACTCATAAATTCACATCCTCCCTTCTATCAAGGAGCATTGCGTGACAGGCTGTCATACGACCTGACTTTCAATAGTTATGATCGTGTTATGCTTTCACAAGACCCGGAAGCAAAGTATAAGGTGTCTGGAATTTCTTTAGAGTTTGATGTTGTAAACCATCCTGAACTGGCTAGACTTATAGAAAATCAGTACAGTTCTAAGCTGCCTATCTATTATGAAAGAGTGTTGAATCACAGTACACTTTCAAAAAGCCAGGCTGATCCAATCTGGAACATTAACTTGAATACACCAGCTAGGTCAATGAAGGGAATACTTATGTTGTTTGAGGAACCAAAAGATTCATATGAAAGGCAAATAGAAAAGTTTTACAATCCACTAATCAATAGAGTATATTGCACAATTGAAGGGCAGCCAAACCAAATATTTGCATCTGGCATGCTGCCATACCAACACTATGATGAAGCAAGAAAGTACTTTACTGGAGGAAGATTGAAAGACCCAACATCTGATCTTGTGGCTAAAGATCTACATTTACACGGTGTTGGCGTAGAAGATTTCTTGACAAATAAATATGCGTTATGGCTGGATCTCAGAACAACTGACGACAACAAACTGCATGGAAGTGGAAGGCGAATTGAAAACGGATCAGAAGGAATCACAATACAAATTGAAAAGGAAGTAGGGAGTAGTAGTAAATCAGTTAAGATCTACGTGTTTGTTGTGTCAGATGCGCAGTTAAACATCTCTGAAAGCAGATTACAGGATATTGTTTATTGAACGTGTTAAAATGAAGTATCTAGATTTTCTTCCAAAAGATCCACACTGTTCTTTGATTTGTGGGGCAACAGGTTGCGGCAAAACAAGATATGTTTTGGATTTATTACAAACTGTTTACATAAATCACTTTGAACACATAGTCATATTCTGTCCAACCATAAAGCATAACAGAACATACAAGGAGAGAAAATTCATATGGTCTGATCAAAATATATTTATTGTAAATCCTTCTGATCGTCTAAATGTTTGCTTGGAGCATTATTTCGATCTTTTTCAGAACACGCCAACACTGTTTATTATTGATGACTGTGCAGCAGAACGTGACATTGTTAGAAAGAAAAGTGCACTAGCAAAGCTTGCATTCAGTGGACGACATGCATTAATATCAGTTTGGATATTAACACAAAAATACAATGCAGTTCTGAAAGACTTTAGAGAGCAACTCAAAACAATAACATTGTTCTATTCAAAGGACCGTGACAGTTTTGAAGAGTGTCTTCGAGAAAATGATGTCATTGAAAACAAACAGGAGAGAGAAAGAATAAAGAATAATCTGAAATCTTCTAAGCACTCGAAACTGGTTTTAAAAACTGATCAACCAGTTCAGTATGTATGTTTGTAGAAATCCTTGCTAAGTTCTTGTCAAGTTTTTACTAAGTTCTTACCAAGTTCTTACACAAGTTCTTACACAAGTTCTTGTCAAGTTCTTACTCAAGTTCTTACCCAAGTTCTTACACAAGTTCTTACTCAAGTTCTTGTTAAGTTCCTACCTAAGTTCTTACTCAAGTTCCTACCTAAGTTCTTGTTAAGTTCCTACCCAAGTTCTTACTCAAGTTTAATTACTAGATTTTAATTTTATTCTGCATCAAAATAAAATGAACTGTGATGAATTGCTGATGCAGACTGCTACAGATATTGAAATCTGTGACAGTAGGACTATACCTGATAAAAAAGAAAGATTGTATTCACTTGCTGTTTGTGGAAAAACAAAACACTACCTTGGGCAGCAGTTAACTGTGGAAGAAGTACAACATCTTTCCTCAGAAGATATAGAAAAGTATCATGGACGGTATGAATCAGTGCTTGGTTCTAAGATGGTTAGAAGTATTGGACAGACTGTTATAGGTTTGTACACAAAGATTTTTGGACATTTTACACCTCTCGACTCGGAGGAAGACTTAACACATGATCTAACTCATGACCCTGTTGTTTCCAAGTCCCTCGAATCTCTTGCCTGTGGCCTGTATTATCGATTTGGTGCTTTATTAGTACCATTTGTTGCTGGATTAATTACTTTCAAACACATTAATTTTCAGAATAAAAAAGATGACAGATCAGTTGAAGCAGACAGTGGAGCAGACGAAAATACCAGAAGTGAACACAGTGACAAAGAAACCTGGTAGAGTAGAAGCAGGAAAAAAACTAGCCGAATGGAACAGACAAAAAAAGTTAAATCAAAAGGCAAAGCAGAACATTATGTCTGAAGTTGAGCAGACACCAAACATTCCTGAAGTGACTAAGGTCACACAAACTGATCAAGAATTAAAATCTTCATTTCTATCATACAGAAAAGTAGCTGTAGCAGCTGTTGTTGGAGGAGGTGGATACTTGCTTTACAAACTTTGGCAAGGCAAATATAAAGTGTCAGAAAGACCAAAATCAGAAACACCAAAATCAGAAACACCAAAACCAACAAACAAAGCAGTACAAACAATAAAAAAGCCCACAGTAGTACCTGCAGTGGATTCATTTCATATGGAATAATTTTAATATTTTAATTTTGATAACATAAAAATGAGTTCTGAAAAGACAATAGTTAATCTAGTTTATCACGCTGCAGTGATTGGAGGCTTGAGTGTAGGTTACACAATGCTGGGTAAAAGTCTCCTCAGAATGAAACCAGCCGACTTGGGAAAGTTAGACTTCGAAGACGGTGCTAAACTAATTGGTGTTGTGACAGCTTCCTTTGCAACAAAAGACTTCCTGGTGAAGCAAGGAATTATTCCAGAAAATATAAACATGTAAGACAATAAAATGGCTAGCTTGGTTATGATGGTGGGAGGTGCGATTGTAAATGCGCTTGCATTTTCTGGCAGCAACTATTTGTTTTCTAAACTGCAAAATGGTGAAGAGAGGGAAAGGCACAACAAAGCCATGGAACAACTGGCAAAAGCACAGGATGAATACGAGAAGAAACGAATTGCGCAGTTAGACTTTATGAATGATAAACTCAGGCAGCAAGGACATGCAAACAAAACCTTTGCCAATGTTGATGCAGCCATTCAAGAATACTATCTTGTAACTGGAAAGAAAATGAAGACAAGTGCTCCTCCAAAACTGGGTGACTTTTATCAGCCTTCAGAAGAGCAGAAGGTGGGAGAGATTGTTTTCATTGTTATTGGTATGGCTGTTGTTTACTTTATTGCGCGTGCTGTCAAATCTTAATATTCTGTCATTTAAAAAACCATGAGTGATGCTTTGTTATCTAAAATATATTATTCCCCAAAAGGATACTGGAAAGGAAGAACTGCTATTGACAAGCTCAGTGACGCAGCAGGTGTTTCTCAAGATATAGCAAAGAAATGGTTGTCAAAGCAGGCAGTTTGGCAGATCTATTTACCTGCACCAAGAAAAATTACACGACCACACTTTGTTAACATTAAACCGAATGACACTCATCAAATAGACCTGCTGTATTTACCGCACGACACAGTCAGAAGGAAGAAATATAAGTATGCACTGACTGTAGTTGATGTTGCAACAAGATACAAAGATGCTGAACCGTTGACAGAGAAAAGTGCTATAGCTACAGCTGTTGCCCTGCAAGAAATTTACAGACGTGGACCACTAAAGTATCCCAGAATGATTCAGTGCGATGAAGGTAAGGAGTTTAAAGGAGCTGTCAACCAGCTTCTGTTAAAACATCATGTTACAGTGAAGAGAGGTATTCCAGGAAACCACAGGTCACAGGCTATTGTTGAGAGCTTTAACAAACAGTTGGCAGAAAAACTGTTTTCATATCAGTACCATCAGGAATTTTTGGACACAGAAAGTAAATTGCGTAACACTGAATGGGTCAAAAGATTACCATCAGTACTTAGAGCAATGAATCTGGAGGTATTTAAAGCTACAGGGTTAAGACCAGTTGATGCAATCAAACAGAAAACAATACCTGTTGCTCCAAAGTCAACAACACCAGTGGCATTACTACCTTTCAATCAGAAAGTCAGATATTTATATGCACCCGGTGAAGCTGAGGGTGACAGCAGGAAGCGTGCAACGGATCCAATCTGGAGTATTGACATTCATGAAATCAAGAGAGTAGTAGAGACAAATCCACCTATATATTACTTGAGAGAACCAGCACCGCAAAGAGCCTTTGTAAAAGAGGAATTACAATTAGTTCCACGTGGTACAAATGTTAAATGATTTTTTATTTCAGATTTTATAGTGTTAACAAAAATGGAAGCTCTGAGAAAGAATTCTAAGCAACTTCATTTTTTTAATTTATATTTTTATTTTGAGTTATAAAATCAAACTCACAGCGATGGAAGACTCTGTATTAGAATCTTTATCGACAGTATTTGACACCGTTGAATTACAAGTAACGGATCCTCAAAATGTGCAGTCCAGTGTGCAAGACGCCATTGAACAAATTCCAAACAATTTGTTGATTGAACCTCCAGTAAAAGTGCAGATAGTCAGTTTAATAAAATACAAAACAGTCAGTGATGAGGTGCTAGAAGTTCATGTTTCAACCAGACAACTAGCACTTAATTCTATGGCAGAATTGAATGGAAACTGGGCAGATGAAATGATGAAACGGTTTGAGCAAGCTGCAGAGGATGCAAAGATGAAAGGATCCGGATGGTCAGAAGGTGAAATTCTAAAAATAGAATTGAAGCTAAGTAAATTTGCCCCCATCAGAGGTAGAAGTTACATACCTTTACCTCCTGCTCTTGTCAAAAAACGTGCTGTGCTGAACATAAAGAATGATGATGACAAATGTTTTATGTGGTGTGTTCTGGCAAGACTGTACAGTGTAAAGAAAAATGCAGAAAGAGTGTCTAACTATCATGCATACAGAAATAAACTAAACTTTACTGGTATTGAATTTCCTGTCAGCATTACAAGCATTGACAAATTTGAACAGCAAAACAAACCCATCACCGTAAATGTTTACACGTGGGATGAGGAAGATGAACTGAAACCAGTCAGAATATCAAAGAACTCACCAACGATTGGTGATTGTGATACTAACCATGTTGACATGTTACTAATGACTGATGGTGTAAAATATCATTACACTTTGATTCGTACAATGAGTAGACTGATGGCGAGCACAAGCAATCACAATAGTAAACAAGACTTTTGTAGGCGATGTCTCTTGCGTATTCCATCAATTCATGCAGCACTTATACACAAGCAACATTGTAAGAGCGTTGATGATGCGGTTGTGAAGTTAACAACACCACCGCCAGACAGCAAAGTGTATTTTAAGAATGTATGCAAACTACAGAAAAGTCCTTATGTTGTTTATGCTGACTTTGAATCTATCATTGTGCCATATGAAGGACCTTTACCAAAAGACCTACCTAAAACAGTAACTCTAAGTAATCATCAAGTCTGTTCATATGCATTTATTGTTGTTAGTTCAGATGGTAAACATTCTAAACCGCAATTGTACAGAGGACCTAATGCAGCAAAGAACTTCTTACAGCAAATGAACCAAGTGCGAAATGACTGCTCCAAACAACTGAATCTTTCAGACATTGTTATGAAACCTGAAGACCAAGAACAGTTTAACTCTACCACACAGTGTTGGATATGCGAACAAAGTCTAACACCAAACACAGACAATCCAATAGTAAGAGATCATGATCATGTAAGTGGGCAGTTCCGAGGAGCAGCACACAGCAAATGTAATCTACAATTAAAGTTTGATCCTAAGACTTGGAAGCTTCCAATCTTCTTCCATAACTTGCGCGGTTATGATTCACATCTGATCATGCAGGCAGTAACTGATGAATACAAAGCAAGATGCATTGCGCAGTCTTCAGAAAAGTACATGGCCTTTACTCTGAATAGTTTATACTTCTACGATTCTGCTCAACATCTGATGGGAACACTTGAGTCTTTATCTTCATCACTAACTGCTTTCCCAATCACATGTAAGTACTTTGACAGTGACTTAGTTAGAAAGGGAGTCTATCCATATGAATACATGGATTCGTGGGAGAGGTTTGATGAAGATGAGTTACCACCAAAGGATGCTTACTTCTCACGGCTGAAGGGTAAAGGTATAAGTGACGAAGACTATGAACACGCTAAGACTGCATGGAATAAATTAGGATGTAATACAATGGGTGATTATCATGATCAATATTTGTTGGCTGATGTTTGTTTACTTGCAGATATATTTGAGAATTACAGAAGAACATGTATGAAGCACTACAATCTAGATCCTTCACATTACATATCTGCACCAGGCATGAGCTGGGATGCATTTCTTAGATTTACAGGAGTAAAGATTGACTTGCTATCAGATCTTCCTACACTTCAGATGATTGAAAATGGACTACGTGGAGGAATCAGTATGGCTTCACACAATTACTGCAAAGCCAACAACAAATACTTGGACGACTTTGATCCTATGAAACCTTCTAATTACATCATGTATCTAGATGCAAACAATTTGTATGGTTGGGCAATGTGTCAGACGCTTCCACTTCGGAACTTTAAGATCTATTCAGGACCATTTTCACAATGTGTTGTGCTGACAATATTAAAAGCAGGCCCAGACAGTCGAAAGGGATGGATACTAGGAGTTGACTTAGACTATCCACTATCACTTCATGATCTACATAATGATTATCCTTTAGCGGCTGAGAGGTTAAAAGTAAACCCAAGAGAACCTCCAAAGCTGGTGCCCAATCTGTTTCACAAAAAGAAGTATGTGTGTCACTACAGGCTGTTACAGTTTTACATTAGACATGGATTAATTTTGAAGGCTGTTCATCGTATAATTTTATTTGATCAAGAACAGTTTATGAAACCTTACATCATGAAAAACACAGAACTGAGAACCAAAGCCGCTGATGCATCAGAGAAAGACTTTTTTAAACTGATGAACAACAGTTGCTTTGGTAAGACAATGGAAAACCCACACAAGAGAAAGGATGTTAGACTTGTTACAAGAGAAAATGAGGCCATCAAGCTGACATCCAAACCACAGTATCAAGACTTTAAATACTTTCATGAACAGCTGTATGGTATCTTAATGAAAAAACTTGTAGTCAAGCTTGACAAACCAGTATTCATAGGCTTTACTGTGCTAGAGTTGTCAAAACTGTTGATGCTTGAGTTTTTGTATGATTATTTGAAACCAAGATATCCCAAATCGAGAGTACTTTACACAGACACAGATTCATTCTTACTTGACATTCCGGCGGATGACATTTACAAAGATCTAGAAGCTGAAAGTCCTGCAGTAAAAGGAAAAGATTCTTTTTATGACACTTGCGACTACCCTAAAGAATCACCATTGCACTCAAATGTTAACAAGAAGGTTATTGGAAAGATGAAAGATGAAATGAATGGGAAGATAATTAAGGAGTATGTTGGATTGCGTGCAAAGATGTACAGTGTTGCAAGTGAGAAAGGGGTGGTTAAAAAAGCAAAGGGTGTAAGCAAACAGGTTGTAAAGTCGAGCATATCGCATGATAACTACAAGGAAGCACTGTTTCAGAAGCGAGTGTTTCACCATGACAACCCTAAGATCAGTTCCGCGCTTCATCAGATCAACACAACTATTGTAAACAAGAAATCTTTAGATGCTAATGACACAAAGCGCGTTTATTCATCACCAGAATATTCTTATGCAATTGGGCACTGGAGGACAAACGCGGCTCCAAATAGTCTGAGTGTGTAATAAGAATTTTTGTCAATCGGGAAAACCCGCTATGACAGCTTTGTTTTGACTGCAGCGTTAGGGAAGTGTTTGTGAAAGGGGAGTAGGCTTTGTTGAGTTTCAAAGCAGCCACCAAGTACACTTGTCAAAGCTTGATTCAATAAACAAGTTTTAATATTCATGAACCACGTGATACACCAGAACCAATCGTGGTGGAACAATATTACACAAGTCATTTGCATAAAGTGCACTCGGTGGCCGCCTGAAAAGGCAGCCTAAATATTGAAGCGTAGTGAAGCGAAGCGTTGGAACAGAGTGACCCAAGCCGCCGGTTTACCAGCAAGACCTACCGTTCACGCGTGAACGGTACTATTTTTAGAATCCTAGAATTCTTGAGAATGTTGGAGCTGGCTTGTTTCTGGTACAGGCAAAATTGGTCATCACTGAGTTTGTGTAACACAGGAAGTTGTGAAATACGTCACCGGGGAGACCAAAATTGTTACCAAAAACATCATACATCGTATTGTGCAGGGTCAACCGCAACAAACTCAAACCGAGCCATTCATACCTTCTTGTATTTGAGCGACTTATATACCGACATTTTTAGTTCTTATTTTCAGCACAGGTGTAGGAAAAATCATAAATCAAAATGTTATTTATTTTCTAATTTAACATTGTTTTTACAAATATGACCATGGTCTTTTAAACATACAGTGACATTAAACATTGTTATGTTAAAAAAAAGAAAAAAGAAAAAAAGCTTTTGCGCACAAATCAGAAATACAGGCCAAACCGTGAGTTTCTGTGGCAAAGCGCGACAGAGGAAATTGCACTGGTTTTATTTTTAGATCAGTGGGAAATTTTCAAGAACAGACGCTTGCATTTGGATGTGTCCAATGATAGTAGGTTTGGTTGTGATCAATCAGAATAATGTAGGCAGGGATGTCGTTAGGCGTCGGACATCGGACATATAACGATGAAAATCCCCAAATGTCCGATTCACATTGCCGCATGTCGGTCAGATGTCCTATCCGTTTTAGCCTGAGCGTGGTCATTGTCCGATATGTACTCCATTCCTTCGGACAGCGCGATATTCGTTAATTTTCATTTCAAGATACAAATCTTCTAAAAGACCGAACGCTCTCGTGTTCAGCTGACACTGAAGTTGCCAGTGCCGTATGATCTTTTCTTTTGTTGGGAATTCCCGAACCGTCTGGTGCAGAGATGCAGCGCACTGATCTAAACTGACTAGTGCATGCTACAGGAGTACGGGAGACAACTCCAACTGACTAAATTTGTCGTCTGCTTTTGTTTTCGATACGAGACGATTATTTAGCTTGCTGTAAATAAAACGAAAGGGGAGACCAACAGCAAAAAATCCAGGATATCCATAAAGAACACCTGCAACGGCTCGTAATTTCCGTGGTTGTATAAGAGAAAGGGAGAATGTACGTTCTGGGTTACTGATTCCGACAGACCCGGGATTGGTTCAAAACAACCTTACTTTACTGTATTTTTTTTTGTATGGATTTATGCAGTATTTTTCTGATTTTGTCGCATGTTTCATTTTAGTAAAAGTTTAGTCCAGAAGCCTATTTTGCGTTAATATTTAGGGTCTGTCGGAATCGGTGAGCCAGAACGTACATTCCCCCTTTCTCTAGGGCTCGTGACCGGAGCCTCTTGAAAACCATGCTGTGTGTAGTCAGTGTCAGGAGCAAAGCTTGCAGCGTGGTCATATTGCTGCGTTTGCATGGGAGGATGCATGACAGAAGGCCCATATGCAAAGCTTGGCACATAGGTCGGAGACTCTCGGGAGGTCATGGCAGGAAAAGGACCAGGGAAAGGCCCGGGAAAAGGTCTCGCTGATGGATTGAGGGATTTGTGAGGGAAACGGGAAGGCGCGTAGATCTGGCGAGGACGATCTTCGTGGCTTGGAATCTCAGCTTTGTCAAACTGAGGCCGAAAGGAGGTCGCGAATTGGCCTCCGACTCTCGTCGTCATCGTGGTGGCTGTAGTCATCGTCGTAGTGGTAGGAGCCGTGGCTGTGACCGCTGCTGGAAGTGGGTGAAAAACGGAGACAGGTTGGGCAAGGGTCCTGGAGATGCCTCGAAGAGTGTCGCGGATATCCTCGGCGGCCGACTGGAGATGCGAAGGGGCATAAGCCCTGACCTCCGTGGGCTGCTGAAGTGGCGGGAGTCCAGGCTTGGCTGCCGCAGGCTGATGTTGCCCAGAGACGAGGGTGTTGGCTGCCGGCTGGTGACGCGGGCGGGCGTAGGTGTCGGCTGTCGCAGGCTTATATGTATCTTGTGTGTGCTGTGTGTGCCTATCATACCCTACCGCCACATCTCCTATGCTCTCTATGTGTGTACCTACATGCAGGGTGTTATGAGTACCTAGGTACCTATCAATGGGGCTGTCACGAGGTAGTTGGGGCATGAATCTTTCTCTAGCCCTTTGCTGGTCTTCTATGTCAGTTTTAAGGATCTTAAAAACGTCATGCTCTTCTTGCATCTTGCCTTCTCTCTCCACCCTCTCTAGTGCAGTCTTAATTTCCTTTTCTTTTTTCTTCAAAGCTAACCTTTCATCTTGAGCTACTCTCTCTAACTCTCTTTCCATCTCTGCCTTCTTCTCAGCAGCCAAAGTTATAGACCTTTCCAACTCTCTTTCCAACTCTGCCTTCTTCTCTGCCGCCAAAGCTTTAGACCTAGAAGCCTTCTCCTCTAAAAGCAAAAGAGTCTCTTCTTGTCTGGCCCTTTCATCTGCGACCATTTGCTGGGACCTAAATCTCGCTGCGCTAACCGCCAAAGAAGCATCTAGAGAAACCTCTCTAGCACCTCCAGAAGCGACTGTGGAAGTCAAGTCCGAGCTGGAGGCGTACGGGTCTAACTTGGGAAAGAGTCTGTGATATTGTTCTTTGAGCGTCTCCGTTTGCATGTGCATATCGCTCAGATCCTCTTCTATAGCTACATCACTTTCAGCCACTTGACAAAGCCTCGAGTTCGCTACATTCAGCTCGTCTATGTGCTCACAGAGGTCTATTTTATGAGCTTTAAGGACTCTCCTTTTGTCTGGTGTTTCCCTAAAGGCTGTGCACAACTCGCTGATCATATTCTTATGAGCTCGGCTCATGGCCCAGTACTTGTCTGACAGTTCCCTAACCTCAGCATTAAGTCTAGCCCTAACAATGGCGGGGCCTCTTTCTTCTCTACTTCGTTGAGCGAGATGCTCTGCACTTGCAGCCTGTTGGGAGGGCTCAGTTCCTAAACCTTCCTGTGTAGGAGAATGTTCAGCTTGAGAGGGAAAGTTATCTGAATTCAAAGTGTCTTGGGTCTGAGTGGGTTCAGCTAGAGACTCTCCCTGAGCGCCATCACGGTCGCCTTCATTCTTACGACTATCAGTGTCCGAAGCAAAATGTTCATCCCTCTCTACCTTCAAAGTGTAAGGGGATAGCTCGGCACTCTCATGAGAAGGTAATTTCTCATCCATACTTTAAGTCAAGTGAAAACGTAGAGGTTAACAAAGACTTGCGAAATATAGAGAAACAAAACTCAAAACGGCACACCTCGGGTCACTCACTAGAGGGGAAGGAAATACGAAGTACGAAGTGTGCAATGCTATGGTCAACAAACCTAAAATAATGCCTAAGTTGCTCTGCTCTGGGCCCGACAAATAAATTGAAAAATTGCTCGCTAGATACTAACACAGTTCCTTTAAGACAAAAGGTTCATGATCTCTTCACAAGATTCGTAAGGATAAGAAGTTCAAAAGTCAGCGGCCCTAATCACAGGCCTACAAAAGTTCATAAAGTTCTTTGTCGAAAACAATCCAAAATGTTCCAAAAAATATCAAAGTTTCCACTGTGCTTGCCCTTGAGTAGCTGTAAGATTCTGTGATGGCTTATATAAATTCTGGAGGATGTAATTTTGGTGCTATAAAGAACCGACGCGCTCACAAAACAAAACGAACACTAGAATTGGAAAATTAATTAAAGTTTATTGTGAATATGGTCATACTTGTCGATGTCATAGTAATTCGGAATCAGCTCATAATATCAATATATAAAAGGCTAAACATAAACCTATGGAGAGCTAAGTAACCTATATAGGAGCGTGGCGGAAAAACTAATCTAAGTTTAGAAAGTGAATTAAAGCTAAAATGTGAAGTAGAAAGGACTAGCTTGAGTGAGAGTGCAGAATAGTAGAGTGTGAAGCGTGGAGCATGGAGCGAGAAGCGAGAAGCGTGGAGCGAGAAGCGCGGAGCGGTGGAAACTGATAGAAAGAAAAAAAACTAAACTTAGAATTCGAAACATCAAACTAAACATCAAAAGGTGTCCTAAAAACATAAACATCAAAGATGGACGTCAAAATGGCGGCCGAAACAAGATGGCGGCAAATCAATAAAAAATCACCAAGACAAAAAATGTTAGAAAACCCTACATAGAATAAACGTAGGACACACTAGGCTAACTAAACAAGAAACAACACGCACTGAAAAGAAAGCTGATCAACATTACAGGACGGAGAAATACAAATACGACTCGAGAACATGAACCAAAATCTTACAGAAAGTTAGAAAACAAAAAACTGGCTTAAAGTCAAATCACAATAAACAGAACAGTCTCAGCTCTTACCTTGCATAAATAAAAACGTAAGACAAAGAAACGGAAAGAAGACAAAGAAACGGACAGAAGACACAGAGACGGAAAGAAGTCATAACAAACAAAGATTCGAAACGAAAATTACACGAATTCGGTAAATAAAAGCAACATAGTCAGAAATGGATACTCGCCTTTGACAGCATCAATAATCTAAAACAGACTCAAGGCGAGCAACTGAACCTGAACTACAAAATAACTTAAAACAAAACTGGAGGCTGGCAGAAGAAACTGGGCCCCGGAACAGAGCAAAAAAAATCTATCCATACTAAAACATCTTGTTCCGTGAACGGCTTCCCAGTAAGTGACGACGAATACAGGCTATCCACCACAGAGGTGAACTAAAAAATTACTGCGCGTTACTACGATATTACTGTTGCAAAACATGCGTCCCGTGCTCTCCGGGGAAAATCTCCATAGGTTAGCATGATGTCCATCGTGAGCCATACAGGCACATGAAATTAATATCAGAAAAACGCCGGCCACACTCTCGTTTATAAATTTGTTCGTTACAATATTTAACGTCAGTAAAACAAAAACAAAGGTCGTACCAGGACGCTCATACTTAATAAAGAAAACTAGAAGATAAAGAGCGAGCCAGACCCGCACGCGAACCTACAAAGGTGGCTGCAAAATGGGAACAAATAGGGGCAAAAGTGAGATAAGGAAAGAAAAGTGAAAGAAAAGAGAGGGGAAGCCACCACCACGGAAAGTCGCATGCGAGTCAAGCTAGAAGCATGACTAAGAAACACAAGCAAAACGAAAAGAATCTAGATACACAGAAGGCTCCTTAGCAGGGGCATTCACACTAACAGTCAGCATATTAGAAATAACTCATATTATTATCATTCTAGTGCCCTTTATGGCTATGTGACCAATCAGGACTGATTCTAGGTGACCTGTTAAATGTTATAACGTTCAAGGCGGGACCCTTTTTGTATAACGCATTAAAAATCACCACGACAAAATAAAAGATAATATAAAAAACATCAGGGTGAATTGTTCTACTGAATGTCACTTTTTGACATTTTTCTCGTGCAATTTACTGTGTAAAATATGCTAAAAAGCAAATTCTGTCGGTGGGAGGGAAATAGAATGGCAAGTAAGTTTAATACTGAGTAAAGGGAAGCAACTCTTTTTGGTGCTGTCAGTAGCAGACTACACCTATGTGCTTTTGGCAACATGGCAAACAAACCTGCCATCAATCAAGAAGATCTAAAAAACCTATACGCATCAAAATTCAAGTCTCCCAACACCCCCACTGGCCTTTTGAACAAGGTTCAGTTAGATGTCCGGTTTTATTTTTTAGACGGGGCCTGGAAAACTTTGAAAAAATGACGAAAGACACCTTCGAAGTGAAGATGGATCAAACAACAGGGAAACAATACGTAATCAAACGGTTTGATGAACTTACCAAGAATCACAGAGCTGGAGACGAAGAACTTGTGACTGGAGTCATGCCAGAGACTGGGGACAGCAGCTGTCCAGTAAGTGTACAGCTACAAGTACCTGTCTCTGCTAAATCCAAAGTGTGAGCATCTTTGGCAATTCTCTGTCAATACGTTCCATGGAGATGACGAAACATGGTATGACAACAGACCCATGGGCGTCCACACTATGAAGAAGTGAGCTGTGTCAATTGTCGCAGATATAGATCTACACAAACCACAGCGTGCGAGCGACGGGTGCAACACTACTCGCAGACAAGAACTTCAGTCCAATTGACATTATCAGTGTCACCGGTCACAAAACTGTTAGATCTTACCAAAAAACATCCACCGCCAAAAAACTAGAGATGGCAGCTGCTATGTCGTCCCAGCTCACAGAGAATAGGCAGTTGGCACTGCTCCCAAGTCATACTTCGCGGGGAGAACAAGCCAAAACTTCGAAGGGAAGCAGAATCGAACGGGGTCGTCTCGTTGCATCGGCGACTGTCACAAGCCAGCAGACGATCCGACAGGACGTGGAACTCAGCAACGACGAGGTAGCAGCTCTTTTCGATCCGGAATACGAACCTGCCATGCCTCCAACGAGACCAAATCCGCCAATGTTCCATCACTGTGACCTCTCGCATGCAACGATCAACATTCAATTCCACCGACATTTAACCGCATTCAACTGCGCATGCGCAACACAAATGTGCAACATTTGAGATGGCTCTTCCGAGAACTGTCCGTTCCAATTTCGGACTTTCTGTTTGTTAGCATTTTCGAGTCTGTGTTCTGGTTTTTGTTGTTGTTGAGTGTTTTTATGATACTATGCACAGAAAAGAAGGGACACGTTGTGAATTAAACTTTTTGGGAAAGATTACTTGAAAGCTGAAAGTGTGCTGGATGTTTGTTTTGTTTGCTCTGTTTACCTTGTAACCAACCAAGCCAAAATGGCGACACTTTACTTGCAGGGTCGCTTCGGGTATTATGTTTGTTACCACGCACGGATAATAAAACCGTTATTACTAATATGCTGACTGTTAGCAAATGATAACAAGACATGTCTCGAAAACGCTATCAAAATTCGCCTAAAGGCTCATTTTGATATCTTTTTTCTCGACATGTCTTGTTATCATTTGCTAACAGTCAGCATATTAGAAATAACTCATATTATCGGTGTGAAAATGCGTTCGTGGGATACCTCCAGCTTCGCTGGGATAATTAAGTAGATGTGCAACGCCAAGGCACTGCATACCCCAGCGAAAGACAAACCTCTCTCTCTCTCTCTCTCTCTCTCTCTCTCTCTCTCTCTCTCTCTCTCTCTCTCTCTCTCTCTCAAACACACACACACATACACACACCCCAAGTTACACACATACACACTCACTCACACGCACTCACTCACTCTCTCACACACACTTCATACACAAAAAAACACCCCCCCCCATACGCACATATAGACAGACGGACATACACACCTTTACAAACAAACACACATACACACACACATACACTTACGCACACGCACAAACACACACCCACCCACGCGCTCTCTCTCTCTCTCTCTCCCTCTCTCTTTCTCTCTTATACAAACAGACCCACACAAACACACACACACACACACACACACATACACACGCATGTATGCACGCACACAGACACACAGACACACACACACACACACACACATTGACTCACACAAATCTCATACACACAAAACACACGCTCATACGCACATACACGGTTGCCGGGTTGGCCTAGTTTATAGTGGTAAGGCGTCCGCCCCGTGATCGGGAGGTCGTGGGTTAGGACCCAGGCCGGGGCATAACTAAGACTTTAAAATTGGCAATCTAGTGGCTGCTCCGCCTGGCGTCTGGCATTATGGGTTTAGTGCATGCTAGGACTGGTTGGTCCGGTGTCAGAATAATGTGACTGGGTGAGACATGAAGCCTGTGCTGCGACTTCTGCCTTGTGTGTGGCGCACGTTATATCTCAAAGCAGCACCGCCCTGATAATTATGGCCATTCTTGGTCGGCTGGGCGTTAAGCAAACAAACAAACAAATACGCACATAGACAGACGGACACACACACCTTTACAAACAAACACATATACACACTCATACACACACAAACATACACACAAACTCATGCACACACACATTCACACACACACTCTTTCTCCCTCTCTCTCAGTCTTTCTTACACACACACACACACACACACACACACATACACACACACGAGTACAGACTCATGCACGCGCACACACACACACACACATACACACAAACACACACTAACACTAACACATGTGCACAAAATGAATACACACACACAAACACACAAACACACACACACATTGACTCACACAAATCTCATACACACAAAACACACACTCATACGCACATACACGGTTGGCCTTGTGGTAAGGCGTCCGCCCCGTGATCGGGAGGTCGTAGGTGGTAGAACCCAGGCCGGGTCATACTTTAAAATTGGCAATCTAGTG
>NW_027129112.1:67500-73972 GCF_037325665.1 Littorina saxatilis
CAAACACACACACTGCGCGAGAGAGAAAGACGTCAGGGAGGCATGACGTCATGATGCATTAATTGACGTCAAAGACTTTCGACCGTGACGTATTCTTCTTACGCGAGCTTTATCCATAGACTTGGAAACTACGGAATTTCTACCCGTCCAAAACGGCCTTGGGTGGCGTTTGCTGAAAAAATGGGGGCGACTATTGCACCCACCGTATTTTTGTTAGTATGGTCCCAATTTTTGGTGAACTTCCATCTCCACCTGTAGCACGTAGCCGGGCACAAAGAATCCTTCTTTATCATGTATTATTCGGTATGCACATTTCTCAAGTCGATTACAGTATAGCGTTCACAGGATACCTCCAGCTTCGCTGGGATAATTCTTCATGTTCATCTATTTGTTCATCTTTTCCTATTAGTCCAGGCATATTAGAGAACAACGTTGAAGTGACAATGACTAGGTTTAAAATGTCCCTTATCAGAAAGTTCAACCTCATTCCTTTGATGTTTATTAAACACATTTTCATATAAAGTTGGCGCTTCATACGGAAAAATGGCTTTGAAATTGACCCAAATCCTTCTTTGGGCTCTGTAAATGTCGTTTGGGGGTATGGTTGTAAAATGGTATCTACTGGTCACCCCAATGTATAAACTGAAAACTCTTTCTGCACCAGAACACGCAGAAAGGATTGTATCTGCCTGATGTCTGATGCTTTTCAAAATCCCCAACCACTAACACCTTCAAAACGGACTTTAACTGACACTGTTGTTTTTCCCTATATAATCCTTACTATTTTTCCGAGACGTCGTCGTGTTGTGTATTTAGCTTGCCACAACCTCATACATGGTCCTAAAAGTTAAAGTTGAAGAAAATACTAAAGATAAATGAAAAAGCTGACGCAGTGTCATTCGCACCGTGAATCCCCCCATGGGAACATACTAAAGTCTGGTTCCAAATAGGCTCAATTTCCTTCTATTTCTTTGTATTTCTGCCTCGTAGGGGTAGGGGTGTTCAAACCAAAGGCACCTTTAAACCAAAATTCAAATCACACATCTTACAATACTAAGACACTCAGCAGTAAAAGGGTGTCTGCTGGTAAAAAATTCCAAACAATCCTAAAAGTACTTCACTACTAAAAGTGCTTTTAAAAAGAGCCGTTATTTTTCCCTCTATATTCAGTATTGTGTTTTCTGCGAACATGTAGTCTATTTAGATGGTTGTCGTGTGCACTTGAGTTGCTAAAGCGTTTTCAGTTGGGCATATGTCGAAAAGCAAAGAATTAGCCCTTTGAAAACCATCAGAACTGTCACACAAAAATAACATTTACCTATCTCACCAACTGACCAAACATAGGGCTTTTCCTTATGTATTATGTATTGTCGTGTTTTTTGTAGCATACTTGTGAAAACAGCCACCACTGTTGTAAATGATACTTTAAAGAGCATTATTTCATTTTTACAGTTGAAGGACAACCTGGACTGCCGTATATTACAGCTGTTTTACAATCAGCCAAAATTTTCTTAACAAACGTATGTTAAGAACAACTCCCATAGTGAAATTGAAGGAAAACAAATTGAAAATCCCCCTGCCATAGAGGAGCTAAAGAATCAACAATAAACGACTGCATGGATAGCTTGATGCACGAATGCATTGCGGACATGTTTGTCTCCAACCAAGAGAAAGTTCCAAAAAATCCCTTTTGTGCTTCTTATTATACAGTGACGTCAAAGACAGCCTTTTCTGCTGTTCATACATTCAGGGGTTATGGTTACACTAAACGACGTAGTTGTAGCCATACTGCCATCCAGATTTATTTTTTCCTTGCGAGCAGTCACAGGGTGTTTGTGCTGTCTGCCAACCGTTAGATGACCCCGCCCAAGTCTGTTAAGGGACCGTTTGACCGTTATAGAACGCGTCTTTTTGATTTTTTGGCACAGTTGGAAACGGTTGATTTTTATCCCTACCATTGTTTCCAAACATTATATAGGAATGTTTTGTGAACAACGGATAATAGCCGCTACTCGCATGTGTAGCAAAAGTGAGCGTACATACTCACCCTGGTCGTCCAGCCGTTGTCCGTTGCCCGTCTTTATCTGTCTGTACTGAACATTACCTTTGGATATTTCTCCAACGCTATGAAGTGAAGAAACACCAAATGTTGCAAAATGTTGTATGACCCCAAGAGCTCAAAAAAGATACTTGAGAACCTTGACCTTACCATAAGGTCAAGGTCACAGGGAGAATTAATGTGGTCTAAAAACTGCAAAATTTCACATTGTGCCAGTTTTCTGGAAAACAAATTAAAAACAGCGGGCTTAGTTTTGTATGGTATACAAGAAAAAGAAAGCCTTATCTTCTGATACCATTTTGGTTGACCTCGCTTCAATGTCAAGGTCAGAGGAGCCCTTCAAAGTTGAATTGTAGACATATTTTGATGTGAGCTTGCCCCTTTAACTTTACTATGGACGATATCTCTTACAAACTTAAACACTGAGTGGGGCGTTTGTTAGAATTTCATAGTGAGCCACATCTGGTCACATATCGTTAGGGTCAAGGTCACATTGACCCCTATGAAAAATGTGACCAAGCCGGGTAAAGAAATCCATGTGTCTTGGTAAAAAATCTTAACAAAGCAAAGCCCATGCGACTCTCATGCTTGACCTTTGTCTTAAAGTGACCTTGACCTTCAGGTGACCTTGAAGGTGAAGGTCTAACAACTGAAGCTGGCAAGGACATTGTACACTATTAGAACTGTTTTACAGATTTTTCCTACCAAATTACACATGACCTTTGGCCAAGGTCAAGATCATCAAAGGTCACACATCACAAGGCTATCAATTCAAGACATAGGAAGCATAAACATACTTATTGGCACTTTCTACAAAGAGACATTGTCACTTTTAGTGATTCAATTGCCCGTTTCAGTCACATTTCATAAGGGGCAAAGTGACCTTGACCTTGATGATATGTGACTAAATGTGGCTCAATATCAGTATATAACATGTGCCCCACACAATTATGAAGTTTGAAAGATTTTTTTCATAGTTCAGGGTCAAGGTCACTTCAAAACATGTATACAATTCAACTTTGAAGGACTCCTGTGACCTTGACATTGAAGCGAGGTCAACCAAAATGGTATCAGAAGATAAGGCTTTCTTTTTCTTGTATACCATACAAAACTAAGCCCGCTGTTTTTAATTTGTTTTCCAGAAAACTGGCACAATGTGAAATTTTGCAGTTTTTAGACCACATTAATTCTCCCTGTGACCTTGACCTTAAGGTAAGGTCAAGGTTCTCAAGTATCTTTTTTGAGCTCTTGGGGTCATACAACATTTTGCAACATTTGGTGTTTCTTCACTTCATAGCGTTGGAGAAATATCCAAAGGTAATGTTCAGTACAGACAGATAAAGACGGGCAACGGACAACGGCTGGACGACCAGGGTGAGTATGTACGCTCACTTTTGCTACACATGCGAGTAGCGGCTATTATCCGTTGTTCACAAAACATTCCTATATAATGTTTGGAAACAATGGTAGGGATAAAATTCAACCGTTTCCAACTGTGCCAAAAAATCAAAAAGACGCGTTCTATAACGGTCAAACGGTCCCTTAACAGACTTGGGCGGGGTCATCTAACGGTTGGCAGACAGCACAAACACCCTGTGACTGCTCGCAAGGAAAAAATAAATCTGGATGGCAGTATGTCTACAACTACGTCGTTTAGTGTAACCATAACCCCTGAATGTATGAACAGCAGAAAAGGCTGTCTTTGACGTCACTGTATAATAAGAAGCACAAAAGGGATTTTTTGGAACTTTCTCTTGGTTGGAGACAAACATGTCCGCAATGCATTCGTGCATCAAGCTATCCATGCAGTCGTTTATTGTTGATTCTTTAGCTCCTCTAAGGCAGGGGGATTTTCAATTTGTTTTCCTTCAATTTCACTATGGGAGTTGTTCTTAACATACGTTTGTTAAGAAAATTTTGGCTGATTGTAAAACAGCTGTAATATACGGCAGTCCAGGTTGTCCTTCAACTGTAAAAATGAAATAATGCTCTTTAAAGTATCATTTACAACAGTGGTGGCTGTTTTCACAAGTATGCTACAAAAAACACGACAATACATAATACATAAGGAAAAGCCCTATGTTTGGTCAGTTGGTGAGATAGGTAAATGTTATTTTTGTGTGACAGTTCTGATGGTTTTCAAAGGGCTAATTCTTTGCTTTTCGACATATGCCCAACTGAAAACGCTTTAGCAACTCAAGTGCACACGACAACCATCTAAATAGACTACATGTTCGCAGAAAACACAATACTAAATATAGAGGGAAAAATAACGGCTCTTTTTAAAAGCACTTTTAGTAGTGAAGTACTTTTAGGATTGTTTGGAATTTTTTACCAGCAGACACCCTTTTACTGCTGAGTGTCTTAGTATTGTAAGATGTGTGATTTGAATTTTGGTTTAAAGGTGCCTTTGGTTTGAACACCCCTACCCCTACGAGGCAGAAATACAAAGAAATAGAAGGAAATTGAGCCTATTTGGAACCAGACTTTAGTATGTTCCCATGGGGGGATTCACGGTGCGAATGACACTGCGTCAGCTTTTTCATTTATCTTTAGTATTTTCTTCAACTTTAACTTTTAGGACCATGTATGAGGTTGTGGCAAGCTAAATACACAACACGACGACGTCTCGGAAAAATAGTAAGGATTATATAGGGAAAAACAACAGTGTCAGTTAAAGTCCGTTTTGAAGGTGTTAGTGGTTGGGGATTTTGAAAAGCATCAGACATCAGGCAGATACAATCCTTTCTGCGTGTTCTGGTGCAGAAAGAGTTTTCAGTTTATACATTGGGGTGACCAGTAGATACCATTTTACAACCATACCCCCAAACGACATTTACAGAGCCCAAAGAAGGATTTGGGTCAATTTCAAAGCCATTTTTCCGTATGAAGCGCCAACTTTATATGAAAATGTGTTTAATAAACATCAAAGGAATGAGGTTGAACTTTCTGATAAGGGACATTTTAAACCTAGTCATTGTCACTTCAACGTTCCCTTCACTAAAGTGGCTAAGATGCCTGGACTATATTATCGTTCTCTTGTTTCGAAAATAAATGTTTGCCTCGTTTGCATCACTAGTGTACTGTGTGTGTGTGTTTGTGTGTGTGTGTGTGTGTGTGTGTGTGTGTGTGTGTATGTGTGTGTGTGTGTGTGTGTGTGTGTGTGTGTGTGTGTGTGTGCTAAAAGGTATATTATCACAGTCATGGTAACTATCGACGACAACACACACACACACACACACACACACACACACACATAACCACACACACACACACACACACACACACACACACACACACGCAAACAAACATACACACTAATCTCACTATTGCCGATTTCGCGTAATGGGCAACTTGCCCATTACGCGTAATCGGCTGCTGATTCCGCGTAATCGGCTGCTGAATTCGCGAAATAGGCCAGTTTTAGAGGCATTTACGCGATTTCGGCAAAACGCTGCCGAGTTCACGTATTGGGCAGCGTTTTGCCGATTACGCGAAATGAGCAAAAATGTTGTGTGCTGTCTTCCGGTTGTGTGCTTTGATATTCGGCGGTGTTGGTGCAGTCTGACTGAGTTTAGTTAATTAAAGGTGAAAACAGAGTCCGTCAATGAAGTTTCAAAAGGTGTGGTTTAATTAATTCTCAAAAGGGTGGATGAATGTTAGCATAATTTCAAAAAGTTGGTTACATCAAATTTCTGACTATTGTGGATTTCTTGACGTCGATTTTCTCAAGCTAAGACTCATTTCTTGACGTCGATTTTCTCAAGCTAAAACTCATTTCTTGACGTCGATTTTCTCAAGCTAAAACTCATTTCTTGACGTCGATTTTCTCAATCTAAAACTCGTGACTACAAATTTGGCCGCTCAAAAACACACGTTAGGGAATCACAGCAGCATGCAGAAAAATACAACACTTGAAGCACAAAACTACTCCTGGATTAGATAGATTCATAAAAAAAAAAGGTTCTGGCAGAACTCAGACACATAAACGTTTAGGTTAGCTAATATCTTTGCAGAAAAATATGAAAAAACTGAAGGAGCCAAAAACAGATGCTTCTTGGCTGTTGAACCTCAAAACAAACTGACAAAAGATCTAAGGGAGATCACCCCGACTTCAATAATTCATTTTCGTGTATCAACCCACAAAGCACTGCGCCACAAAAACGAAAGTACATTGTCACTGATAAATTAGCTCCCTTGCACCACTGAAATGTCACTACCCTTGAGCTATAGTGAAAACTAACTACCCTTGAGCTATAGGGAAAACTAAATTCGTCTGCAACAGACTGCAGGCAACACATTAGAACCTCCTTTCTGCCACTAGTACGGGGGCAGGAACATGTTGCCTATTACGCAGAATCGGCAATTACGTGAATTCGGCACGACATATACATGTCTAAAGTCTGGTTTTTG
>NW_027129113.1:0-8320 GCF_037325665.1 Littorina saxatilis
GTCGTCTCGGACGTGACATCACGTAACCTTGCTTGCGCATGCGTGAACAGACCACGTGACGTGACACCGACCCGGAGGGAACAGAAGGGCAGAGAGAGTCATTTCACAGCTCACGTCCTTCTGACTAGCAGCTCTTCATACTCCTTGTGTCACACTCTTTTGTGATTCTACATTATTTACTGTCAAGATCTACATCTTGTCGTCTGCGAGGTCATGCCAGGTGCGTTTTTTCTCTTCAAAACTAAACTTATGACAGGGATACTATCCCTATAACTATTTGGGGATGAGAGTCGAACGTTTATGCAATTACGATTTTTCTCTCTCGTGAATTTCAAAAATCAAGTTGAAGAGTTGATATGTTTTTGTTAGTCAAAATCAGTCTAAAACGTTTACGACAGAGATATCATCGCTATAACTATTAAGGGATGAGAGTTTAACGTATATGTAGTAACGATGTTCCGTAAAATGTCAATGCTTTAGCTCAATATTTTTGTTGGTCAAAATCAGCACTAAATAATAGGTATTGTATGGAATGTTATCGAGACAGAGAAGTTAATGCACGGTCAAAATTATAAATTTCAAATTATCCGAATTTTCGATTCATTTGTGATTTCATACGTTCTGGTTATGAAGATAAGCCCATCATTTGGTGTCTCGAAAGAAAGATGTTGGCTTGGACGACTCAAAAATGTATAAAAACTAATTTTGACCATGCATGAACCAAACAGTCTTGAAAACATTCCAGCCAAAACAACATTTTTGGTTGCAATTTATGGTTGGTTGGATTGTAGGGTGATTCGAGTACTTTAGATAATCTATACATGTAAATTGCTCCGTATAAGGTGATTCCAGTACTTTAATCTATACATGTAAATTCAAGGCCAGAGTACTGTTCCAAGTTGGACATAAACATAATCTCACGTGTCTTCTCCGTGATATTTGACTCGTCTATTGATAAGGCCCGGCGCTCACCTGTGTAACTTCAGCAGGACAGACGACGCACTGCAGATTATCCCAGCCCGCTACACGTTGCGTGAAAGGAAAACAGGCCAAGTACTCGTCATAATCCCTATCACAGCATCACCAATATGCAGTGCGTCGTCCGTGTGCCGCTGAAACTGCGCAGGTATATTCTGCCCTTAATGTTAGAACGTATTATGGCATACCTAATGCACCGAGGAGGCTGATGTGCCCACACCGGTGGCACTAACGAGTCTTTGGAGCCATGAACCAGTTGAAGCGGGCAAAAATCGAAGGTCACTGGTATTTGGCGAAGGTCACTGACTCGTTTAAAACGGAGCGTCTCTGATTGGCTGAATGATTCGCTTGCCAAAAGTGCGACGAAGCGGTAATCATGACGGGGTCTGTTCGTGTCACTGAGTTATATAACTATGGCATAGATAGTGGATATAACTCAGTGGTTTATTATAGCTCTGTTTAGTTCCGTTGATAACATGGTAAGATCTTATTTTCTTTTGTGTTTTTGTTGCGATACATTTGATGAGAGAACAAGAGTGCACATAAGTTTAATTCGCATATGGCACAACAACCATTGGTATTTCTTTTCACTTAATGAACTTACCTGTTGTTACAGTATGGCACGGGGTTACTGAATGGTAACGTTTATACAGCTAAATATTTAATATTTTTTCATGTATGACTTCGGCAATCCAAAGTGATATTCCGTGTACATTCGGCTATGCATTGTTTAATGATATATCAATACTTTCGTGACATTTATTTCCACACTATATTTTATTTTTATTGAAAACAATGTACATGCCGAACACTTTAACAATCAGAGTATTGCACATAAAATCATATTGTTGAACCCCCAAATACAAAAAGTGTTTGAGGTGACCTCCGCCTTTTCTTGTATAGAATTCTTTTCATTGCTGAGAGGAATAAAATCAAATGATTATGATATGGGAGTTAAATATTCATTGTACTGGTATCCCCTTAAACCGTTCTTGCATGTGCGTTTGATTGTTTGTCGTTCTCGATTTATGTTGTCTATTCGGACATGAGCCATCGAAGATTTAGAGCGGACTATACTTTTGTGTGTGTGTGCGTATGTATGTGTGTGTGTGTGGATGTCTGTGTGGATGTGCGTGTGTTAGTGTTTGTGTGTGTTTGTGTGTGTGTATGTGTGTGTGTGTGTGTGTGTATGTGTGTGTGTTTGTGTGTGTGCGTGTTTGTGTGTGTGTGTTTGTGTGTGTGTTTGTGCGTGTGTGTGTGTGTGTTTGTGTGTGTGTGTGTGTGTGTGTTTTTTTTGACAAGTAACGATCGAACCCATGAAGAGTATTTTTGCTATGAATATGGTAGGATTGTGAGGCATTTGGAGGTATTAACTGTCAAAACTGGCTTTATTCTAACTTATTTTGCAATTTGTACAAGCTCAAATGTTTAACAGTTCAAAACCCATCTTTTTTGTGTGTTTGTTTTTGATAATTGTTTAGTGTTAATTTCGTCGATAACGTTTCTATTCGATACTGGACCACCATTTTAACTATGTTTTAATGTTGTTGTTTTTTTTACACATTTTATTGCAAGTGTTACCTGCCCACATATTTCTGCTTCAGAACCGTGTTTATTTTTTTCTCTTCAGATTTTGTTCTTGAAACATAAAAATTAAATTTCCATTGAATGTGGTCTACCATTTCAACTCGCTTTTTGTCAAACATGCAATTGATCCTGACGTGTCAACACATTTCCGCTTCACAACCATGTTTGTTTAGTTTTCATTCTCCCCATTATCTATTTTAGTTTTTTTGGATGAAAATGTCAGCACGACGAATGATGGTTCCAAAACATTACGGATCTGTAGGTACAACTTGTTTCTTCTTCTGTGCGAGCAAATTGAGAGAAGCCCTCAACACCCTCGAAGCGAAATTGTGATGGATCGGAGAGTCGCTTTCTTAAACGGAAACCCCGTGGGGCTTGTCCCCCTTTGCCGATAGAGGGCGCGAGGGGAAGCTAAAGTAATTAGCCAACATCAGAGCTCATTAATTATTCAGAAGAATGGCGCGCGTTGTCGCGCGCGGTCGGGGTCCGCTGAGACAAGGCGACTCGGCCAAATTGAATCTAGGCTGGCCGAGACGGTGGGGCTCACATCATGGTGCTGTTTTACAACTCGCTCATCAAATGCTGCAAGCATGCGGGCTTGGCTTTTTCAATCCTCTCTCTTTTCTTTTTCTTCTTCTTTTCATTCTTTTTTCTTTGTTTTGTATTTGTTGTTCTATTTTTCTTGAATGCTCGCCCTCTCTATGTGTTACTGTCTATAAACAGATCCGCACACTCTGACATCTGTCCTGCTTTTCACAAGGGATAAGACCATCCCCCCACTTTGACACCTACCAAAAATCCACACCCTAGCTAGCCCGGCACTTGCTGTGGTGAGATGGGATTTTTGTGTGTGAATTAATGTCTTAACACTTTCTACCCCACCAATATTGACCAAGTTTTTTTTTTAGCCGAGACCAGCTGTGCTGCAGCAGGTCACTCAGAATTGTAGTAACTGTGTAGTAACTGAGTATCAACACGCTGGAATGCAGGCGTTAGATGGACGTTACAGGAAGCGACTGAAGCTATAACAGTCTGAGCGGATATATCCAGGCCTGGTCAGGTAGAGCCATATGAGCGGGTACGGATATATCTGTACATGGGAGACAATGAGTTAAAAAGCAACTAGTGGTTTTTACGTTATGTATTTCCAACAACAAAAAAGCCAACTGTGCACCCAAAGCTGTGTAGGTTATGTGACCAAGTAGAACAGACCAAGTAGAGCAGACCAAGTAGAGCAGACCAAGTAGAGCAGACCAAGTAGAGCAGACCAAGTAGAGCAGACCAAGTAGAGCAGACCAAGTAGAACAGACCAAGTAGAGCAGATCAAGTAGAACAGACCAAGTAGAGCAGACCAAGTAGAGCAGACCAAGTAGAACAGACCAAGTAGAGCAGACCAAGTAGAGCAGACCAAGTAGAACAGACCAAGTAGCACAGACCAAGTAGAGCAGATCAAGTAGAACAGACCAAGTAGAACAGACCAAGTAGCACAGACCAAGTAGAGCAGACCAAGTAGCACAGACCAAGTAGAACAGACCAAGTAGAGCAGACCAAGTAGAACAGACCAAGTAGAGCAGATCAAGTAGAGCAGACCAAGTAGAACAGACCAAGTAGCACAGACCAAGTAGAACAGACCAAGTAGAGCAGACCAAGTAGAGCAGACCAAGTAGAACAGACCAAGTAGAGCAGACCAAGTAGAACAGACCAAGTAGCACAGACCAAGTAGAGCAGACCAAGTAGAACAGACCAAGTAGAACAGATCAAGTAGCACAGACCAAGTAGAACAGACCAAGTAGAACAGACCAAGTAGAGCAGACCAAGTAGAACAGACCAAGTAGCACAGACCAAGTAGAACAGACCAAGTAGAGCAGACCAAGTAGAGCAGATCAAGTAGAACAGACCAAGTAGAGCAGATCAAGTAGAGCAGATCAAGTAGAACAGACCAAGTAGAGCAGATCAAGTAGAGCAGACCAAGTAGAGCAGACCAAGTAGAGCAGACCAAGTAGAGCAGACCAAGTAGAGCAGACCAAGTAGAGCAGACCAAGTAGAACAGACCAAGTAGAACATACCAAGTCTTATCCATGTACAAGCCTGGCTAGTTTTGAGATGGAGAGCCGAACTGATACACAAGTACACACGGATGAACGCACGCACGCACGCACGCACGCACACACACACACACACACACAATCACACACACACAAACTGTGAGAAATCTGAATCTGGTCGAGTTTTTGCCGAGTTGGCATTTTGTTTTAATCAAGATTTTTTTCAACGCAGTGGTGCCAGCAGAAAACAAATCAGTATCGTGAAATAGTCCATACTAAGATCGTTTTCAGTTTACCATTTTCCAAGACGGCACGAAGATATCACAGCAACGATCAACAAGAAAATTTGCTGATTCAAATCAGCAGGTTCCCAGACGTTCCTTCATGTAACTTTTAGGTGAATGGCAAGGACTACTACTAAAGTAGTCCTTGGTGAATGGTCAAATGGTTTCTTCAAAAAACAGTCATGGCAGGGTGTTTGTGTGTGACACTTGTCCGAGTGCTAGCGTGAAATAGTGAAATGGTTAAATAACGCAAGTTATTTGAAGGAAAAAATCTTGTTTTGTTCCCGATCAATATTATGCAAGCTAGGGTTTTGTTTATGGTAAATATGTTCTGAAATGGACTACATGTATATATATTATGCTCACACTCAGTCATCTTGCACAACAATGCAACACATGGATAGGATTAATGGAATGACATGTATTTGTCAACAACGAATCATGGGATAGAAAACTACAAAATGTGAAACTGAAAGAAAGTACATTTAAACAATAAATGTAATACTGATTGTAATTACATTTATTTGTCAACAACAAATCAGGAAATAGAAAATTCAAAACGGGAAAGAAAATGTTTATGTTAACAAAATCCTGAAATCAATTTTAAGTAAGCTATTGCCGTCAACATGGAAAAATTGCGCGAGTGTCAATTGGTACAGTAAAACTAAACGTTTCATTGGACATTAGCGCAATTTTTCCATGCCGACGACGATATGTAGATTGTTTTATGTCACACCCACAGCTTAAAAATAGTTTGGTTTGATCGAGAAATGTTTGAGTTATGAAAATAATTATATTTATTTGTCAACAACAAATGACGAGATAGAAAAATTAAAAATGGGAAAGAAAATGTGTTATGTTAACAAAATCCTGAAATCAATTTTAAATAAAATATTGTCGTCAACATGGGAAAACTGCGTTAGTGTCAATTGGTACAGTAAAGGTAAACAACATTTCACTTGACATTAGCGCAATTTTGCCATGGCGGCGACGACGATATGTATATTGTTTTATGTCACACTCACAGCTTTAAAAATAGTTTGGATTGACCGAGAAATGTTTGAGTTATGAAATAATTATATTTATTTGTCAACAACAAATGACGAGATAGAAAAATAAAAAATGGAAAAGAAAATGTGTTATGTTACACAGCTTAAAAATAGTTTGGATTGATCGAGAAATGTTTGAGTTAGAAAAATAGCAACTGCTTGGATTGTAAAAAGAAGTCTAGAAAATGGAGTTTTGGTGCATTAGTGAAAAACATAATTGGCATAATTATACATTGTTAATGTTAATTGAACATGATCCAGATATCATCAGCAACATGATTCAGATATCATCAGCAGCAAGTTATTGGCAAGTGAAACTGTAAACAAATGTTAAAGACAGTGGGTTTGAGAAACAGTAAAATATAGTTTGATACATGTAGTAATGATTGGTACGCATGCTGACGTTGTTAATCAACGTGGAAAAATTGCGTTAGTGTCAATTGGTACAGTAAAGGTAAACGTTTCACTGGACATTAGCGCAATTTTTCCATTGATGTGAAACTCCATTATTACTGTCACATATGTTTTACAAATTACACCCATAATCCAAACCAACGCGCAAACACACACACACCACAACTACACACATATTTACTCGTTACCATTGGCCAACGCTCGTCACAACACTGATAGACTACGAAGCAATCTCTTCGATCATAATTTTCTTCACATCATCAATGTTGCCTCACATGTTCTTTGTACAATCGTTGGTTTTCACAATAAATATTGCATTACTGTAATTGTCTTCTTTTTCTTTAACAATGTCTTTCCAAAAACAAAACTCAAAGACCACAGAAGCAACCTACTCCTATCTCTCGTCTCTCTTCCTGGGTACAATGGTACCTAAGACTTACATTCAAATGCTTACATTACCATGCTACCCACATTGACAAAATACCAATAATTATTCAAAACAAATGAACGAAGGGAAAAAACCGTTGTGTGCCCTATCGCATGGCGTTGAAGCGAGTTACTTCCCTTACACATTCAATCACCGGAAGCTAGTTGGTTTGCGATTGTCGCTGTACCGTTCTTTGTATATTTTTAACGTGGGAGATCTGAGATAGTTTTTTTGTTGTATTATATAACCTATTATAGTGTAATTTTGCATCATGCTGTAACAGTTTCAAGAAAGAATGACAAAAAAATTGAAATACATTGCTGCAAACAACTAAGTTTGCCGAAAATTAGTTCCGGAATGTCACCATTCGCACAGCCAAATGCCTCCGCATAACCCAGACCTCCGGGTCTGGGAAAAAGGCATTTCTTCGACTGTTTGCTCAGACCTGCGGGAGGAAACGTTAGATAACATAAAACGGCACCGCATACGTCACGTCGACTTTTGACGTCAAAGGATAATTGTACAAACTGCATGCATACGTAATTGTGACGAGTATATGAAGCAAATGAGTCTTCTTCTTCTCCTTCTTCTTCTTCTTCTTCTTCTTCTTCTTCCTCTTCGTTCATGGACTGAAACTGCCACGTTGACTCAGTGTTTTTGAACGAGTGGTTTCAACGTGCATGCCCGTTTTGACCCCGCCATTCGGGCAGCCATACGCCGCTTTCGGGGGAAGCATGCTGGGTATTTTCGTGTTTCGTATAACCCACCGAACCCTGACATGGATTACAGGATCTTTTCCGTGCACACTTGTTCTTGTGCTTGCGTGTACATACGCAGGGGGCCGGATACGGCACTAGCAGGCTTGCACAAAAGTTGATCGGGGAGATCAGTAAAAAATCTCCACCCTTAACCCACCAGGCGCCAGCGGCCGGGACTTGAACTCACGACTTTCCGATTAGGAGGTCGATGATTTATCCACAGGGCCACTGCGCCTGTCAATGCGCTTTTTTGAAGTCGGCGTCAGGATTGGAGGCTTCATTTAAAAGTGTCTCGTAGATCTTGGAGTGGCCAAAGTCCGACTATCGATTTTTGTGTAGGTTACACTTTATGGATTGTCTCCCTTGCACCGTGCTGTGAAGAGGGGAGGTTCCTTTCAGTTGTGGAGGTTTTTGTGGTTCGTGGTGTTTTCGAAGACGGGTTTTTCTTGTTTGTTCGACTTCCTGTCTGTCTGTCTGTCTGCTTGTCTCTCGCTGTCTGTCTGTCTGTCTGTCTGTCTGTCTGCTTGTCTCTCGCTGTCTTAGTCTTTCCGAATTCGTCTTTCTGTCCGTCTCTCAGTTTCTTTCTCTCTGTCTGTCTGTTTTCACTGTCTTAGTCTCACTTCGTCGTTGTGTCTATCTCTCAGTTTTTCTTTCTCTCCGTCTCTCTCACTGTCTGATTCTATTTTTACTCAATTTCTGTCCCTCCGTCTGTGTCTCATTGTCTCTATCTGTCTGTCTGTTTCTCTTTCGTTTTCCGTATTTTCTTTCTCTCTCTCGC
>NW_027129114.1:0-5236 GCF_037325665.1 Littorina saxatilis
CCAAACCCCAAACCCCAAACCCCAAACCCCAAACCCCTGGAATTTCCTTAATCTTATAATGATAAAATTGATTTTTCTGAGTTTGTCAAAAATAATTTTTTAAAGAATTTTCTTAAATGGACCTAAAGACTTAACTCCAACAGTTCAACTCCTTCAAAATTAATCTATTCAAACTTTGAAATTTATGATTTTTCAACATTATTGAGACCCAGTCAATGAACAAATTTTTCTTTCTATACAAGTGAAGGGCGTTGTTGCTTTGTAACTAAGTGTCCAATATACACAAACTCAACAATATCTTATAGTCAAGCAGTCCAGTTAACAAAAATAATTTTTATTTGACACTGGTGTCTTGTTTTATTTTTTGTTTACTGAGCAACAGCTGGCTCCTAACAGTTATAGAATTGTTATTTTTATGTCTGCACAGTGTAGTAGTCTTGGGTTAATTGTATATAAGGAGCAATTGTACAACTTCACTTCCTCCTCTTGACTGGAAGATTTTTATATTTTCTTTGGTCAAGTCAGTCTTTATCATGGAAGCCAGGTTGACATCTGATACAAGAATGTTGAACTTTGAACAGATGACTACTTGACTGATTCTACTCTACTTGATGAAGAGGAACAAAAGTAAAGAGTTGAATTGTTTGCTTACTGTAAAGGCACCAACAACCCCAATCTAAGTCCAGGGTTGTTCAACCTTTTTGCTCCAAAGCAACAAATTATTGTCTATGATGGAAAAGGAAATTCCTTGGACAACCCCCAATTTACTTCTATAAGTACAGGGTTTGTTGCAAGATAAACAAGTGTCTTGGTTTCTACTCAGTAGTCAAAAATGAAATTGGTCAGCTACTACAAACAGGCTTTTGATTTTTCCACCTTTTGACTGTTTTTGGATTTTTAAATTTTATTTATAAGGGCTGACACTCAAATTATACAAACAAATGGGACTACTAACAATGATGAAATATTTATCCACCTCTTTACTGTTATTACTAATGGCAACATTCAAACTAGAAACACTTTTGACTTTGGAAAATGGAAGGACTTCTTCATTGATGACACCTCAAAAAGGATTTAAAAATTAAACATATAACTGACTTTTATGTAGTAGAGTGGTGGACTAACAGTAGATTACAGTGAAGCCTCGTTGCCCAATTCCACATATACCTAACTAGGACAGTTAATAAAGAAGTATAGAGTCTTTTTGTACAAGCTGACTGGCCTTAATAAGGACATAGAGTACAGATATAGTAGACACAATGGCACTACTCATGAGTTCATTGAAGTAGAAAAGAAAAATTTAAGTCTGGATATAACAGAAAAGACGGAATTGTTTATAAACAACTACACTTAAGTGCCTGAAATGTACTATTACTTAATCTGAGTCAGATATCATTAATTGTTTATGGGAAATCTGAACACTGTTGCAGTAGAGGGAACTAAATATTTTTTAAAAATGAACAATTCTTCAGCAAATTATTTTTGATTTTTGACAGTACTTTAAATAATTTTAGTAGGAAAGCCAATTTAACTGAAGTTGGTGTATGAGTAAATACAATATGTATGAGTAATTGTACTTACTGTAATAGAGTATATTGGAAATGTGACTACTGCTTTAATGAATTTTAACTTACTGGTTATGGATATTGTGGTAGAGGAACTTAAGTTGACTTGTTTTAGGATATTAAGAAGAGTACTGAGTTCTTTGTGTTGGGTTGAATTCCTAATACAACTACTTACTCGAGTCAGTTGTTTAACTCTACTCTGGCTAATGTTGATAATTTGTATTGTTCACTGGTTGTAAGGGTTAGAATTACTAATGTTTGATTTCATTAAGTAACTGTTTTAAGTCAGTTTAGTGCAAAGATGGTGTTGGGTTTGTCATATATGGACTATAAATTTTTTAAGATGATAAGGAAATGTAGAGATTTTAATGTGGATAGTAATGGAATATAAGTGTAGATTGAACCGTTAGTTGAAAAATCTTTGTTTACTTAGAGTTAACTTGACAGTGTTTAAAACAATATTTCAGATGTTGTAATAGGAGTAGTCGACCCCTGCCTAGACACCTTCAAGATCGCCTACTGACACTCCATGTGTGAAGTCTGTCAGACCAAGACTGGCTTACACTACGACGACTCCACCAAGCTGTTCTCCTGTGTACAGCCAGTAGACAACAATGTCGCAGTCGACACCTCTGGCAAGTTTGAAGTCTGTCAGCCTCACTCTACTGGCTGCACTGACTACTACAACGACACAGTGTGCAAGACAGGCTACATACTAGACGAGTAGAAGGTGTGTAGAGAGACCAACCCGAAGTGTAAAGTAGACTACGGGAGCAGTGTGCTGTGTGGAGAGTGTCGTACGAAGACCAAAGTAGAGTTTGTACCTGGACTGGTCAGCTGTTACGAAGAGTGTAGTGTAGACGAGTGTGACTACTGCGAAGAGAAAGACGTGTGCAGTGTGTGTAATCCTGGGTATAGTAAGACAGGGAACACTTGTAACAAGGTAGTGTGCAACTAGGCAACTGAGTGTAACCTGTGTAACCCTGGTAATGAGTGTCTAGTGTGCAATGACGGGTATGACCTTAATACAGGGACTAAGCAGTGTGACAAGTTTACATGTACAAGTGGGAAGTACTGTGACACTTGCAAACTAACAGCCAATGATGAGTGCCTGTCTTGTCTAACTGGGTATGAACTGAGTGGAGTAGTGTGCAGCAAAAAACACTGCCCTATAAGTAACTGTAACCTGTGTGTTGACTCATCTACATGTCATCAATGTAACGACTACTATGAAGTCAACTCAAGTAAACAGTGTACCAAGATCACTTGTCCCTCTGTTACCAACTGCCAAGACTGCTTGTCATCATCATCCTGTGGTGTATGCAACCAGTATTATGAACTTGAATCTTAATCTTTAGGCACTTGTAAGAAGATCACCTGTCCAACAGTTCCTCATTGTCAAGACTGTTCTGACTCCACAACTTGTGCAGCCTGTAGTCCTGGGTACACTAAGATAGGAAACATTTGTAAGAAGGTAGTGTGTAACTAGGCAACAGAGTGTAGCTTGTGTAGTTTAGCCAGTGACTGTTTAGTGTGCAACGACGGGTATGACCTTAATAACACTACAAAACACTGCAACAAGTACAGATGTCCCAATGCAAGTAAACACTGTGACACTTGCAAACGAACAAACAATGACGAGTGTCTTTCTTGTCTCACTGGCTATGAACTAAGTGGAGTAGTGTGCTAAAAAATCAAATGCTTAGTTTCAGATTGTACATTGTGCATAGACTCCACCCACTGTTCCCAATGCGACACCGGCCACCTCAAGAACGGCCTCGACCAGTGTGAGAGAGTACTCTGCACAGTCGACAACTGCTCTCTGTGTACTCCGGCGACCCAGTGCCAAGTGTGTGTGGAGGGCTACGAGGTACACCCGGTCAGCAAGCAGTGTCAGGAGAAGAAGTGTGGAGTCAGTGTGAGTGTCAGTGGAGACAGTGTGCGAGTGGTGACGAACAACGGGGCGAAGATCGACCTGTCGGGAGTGTGAGTGTGGATGCCAGACGACCAACAGACAGTGGAGTCAGTGGTGACCGGGGAGGAGACTCTGTAGTTGGTGGTGAACTCGTTCAAGAAGACTGTGAAGGTAGAGGTGCAGGTGTACAAGAGTGTGTACTTGACTGGGGAGAAGTGTACAGTAGAGAAGGATGTGGAGGTGTTTGCATTTGAGATCGCCAATGTCTCTGTGTAGAACTACCTGTCAGATACTTAGTAGTAGAAAGAGAAGTTCAACAAGCAGTTGGACCCACAGTCACCCACAGTGAAGAACCTAAAAACGTTTTAGACCACAGCCCAGTCAGTCAACCAGTCCTTCTAACTCTTTTCAATCCTAGGCATCTTCTTCAACTTCTTCCTGATCCAGCTGATCCGCTTCTTCCAGACCCTGTAGTTCCTCCAGTTCATCTTCATGATGCCTGTAGAGTATGAACCATTAACCAACACCATACTTGATGCATTAAACTTTGAACCAAATTTAGAAATGACTTTCATTAACGATTATTTAGGAATTGAAGATATCAAAGTAGAGTACTTACTCAATACTTATTTTAATCAAAATCCTAAACTTGAAAACTTTGACGACTTAAACATATGAGTAATAAAGTTTGATATATTTTTCATTGTAATTTTGAGTTTTGTTTGTTTTATTTTTTTCATTTTTGACTTTGTTTATGTTTGCATTACTACTAAATAAAACAACTAAGTTTCTTCAAATTAAAATTTTGCACTATCAACAGAGCTTACTGCTACTACCACAACTCAAGTAAAGTTTAGACCTGCTAATCCTATTCCTATGTAGAAGTATCTTTTCAACTAAACAGAAATACAAAAGAAAAACCAACAATCTGTGTTTAAAAGAATTTTATTTTTTTTTGGATTCTATCTTTTTTCATTTATTTTTCAAAGTCAGATACCTTAGACTGTTATGTTAGTTGCTTATGTGAAAGTTTTGACTTTTTAGTAATTCCAAGGTTAGATAATTTATTTTTTCTTTTTTTGAATTTTGTTGATTTTGTATTACTTTGTTGGACTGTTTTACTTTATAGAGTACATTAAACTAAGAAAACATTTGTCTGAAGTTCAGAATAAGCTTTATTTCCAAGTTTTACAATTTTACATTCTCATAGACGAGTCTAGTCAGTTAATGAATTTGATCATTTACTAAGATCTTTGAAATTTATTTTTCATTATTTCACTTTTTCTTTTTGCTAACTACTACACCTTTACAATAGTCTCCTGTTTGTCGTACTAACTGATTTATACGATTTTACTGTTTTACAAATCCAAAAATATTTTTTCACTTGACTGTCTACATTTCAAATTTTAAGAAATGATGAATTGTGTTTTAATGATACTGGTTTGTATTTCATATTTTTAAGATCAATTATTCCTACAGTATGTTTTGTTGGTTTGCATAATTTTCAAAGTGTTGATTTAGCTTGGAGTGTTTTTTACTTTTTTGTTAAGTCCTTCATTGACTTGTATTAAAGAATGAAAATATTCTACAGAAACAAAAGGTTTCAATGATGAATACAAAAGACAGCGAAGAAAAGAAAGAAGAAAAAACACAAAAAAATATTTGTAATGCCAAGGATGAGAAACATTATTTAATTATAGAAATTTCATTATTAACAAACAAGGGGTTTGGGGTTTGGGGTTTGGGGTTTGGGGTT
>NW_027129115.1:0-12500 GCF_037325665.1 Littorina saxatilis
AACAAGTCGCGAAAGGCGAAAATACAACATTAATTTAGTCAAGTAGCTGTCGAACTCACAGAATGAAACTGAACGCAATGTAACGCAGCAAGACCGCATTCTCGTAGCATCGTCAGTCACCCGCTCACGGCAAAGACAGTGAAATTGACAAGAAGAGCGGGGTAGCAGTTGCGCTCAGAAGGATAGCACGCTTTTCTGTACCTCTCTTTGTTTTAACTTTCTGAGCGTGTTTTTAATCCAAACATATCATATCTATATGTTTTTGGAATCAGGAACCGACAAGGAATAAGATGAAAGTGTTTTTAAATTGATTTCGAAAATGTAATTTTCATATTAATTTTTATATATTTAATTTTCAGAGCTTGTTTTTAATCCAAATATAACATATTTATATGTTTTTGGAATCAGCAAATGATGGAGAATAAGATGAATGTAAATTTGGATCGTTTTTAAAAAAAAAATTTTTTTTTACAATTTTCAGATTTTTAATGACCAAAGTCATTAATTAATTTTTAAGCCACCAAGCTGAAATGCAATACCGAAGTCCGGGCTTCGTCGAACATTACTTGATCAAAATTTCAACCAATTTGGTTGAAAAATGAGGGCGTGACAGTGCCGCCTCAACTTTCACGAAAAGCCGGATAGGACGTCATCAAAGACAGTTATCAAAAAAATGAATAACGTATGGGGATATCATACCCAGGAACTCTCATGTCAAATTTCATAAAGATCGGTCCAGTAGTTTAGTCTGAATCGCTCTACACACACACACAGACAGACACACACACACACACACACACACACACACGCACATACACCACGACCCTCGTCTCGATTCCCCCCTCTATGATAAAACTTGACTAAATGTAACAAAAAGATATGCCTGCCGACAGTCAGTGTGTGAGTGCGTGGTTTGTGCGTCAGCGGGGTGTGTGTGTGTGTGTGTGTGTGTGTGTGCGCGCGTGCATGCGTGCGTAGGCTACGTTCTTGCGTGTGTGCGTTCGAATGAGAAAGAAGAGAGAGAGAGGATTGAAGAATGAGGTCACGCTCTCTGTCACATGAATACATATATACACACACTGAAGGCTACCTCGGACACGAACACTTGCCAACAACTGTGGTTGGACATGCTTTTGAAATGGAATATTTTTTCGACATGATTTCTGGACATACGAATCCCGCTGTGTTGCCTACTGATGTTGCGAATGATGAAGGTTTTGAGTTGACTGACCTTGAGGATGTATTGCATCAGGCGTTTATCGTCTCAAATTATATCCTTGCTACTTTTCAGGACGGTCAACTAATAATAATAATAATAATAATACGAATATTTATAACGCGCACATATCTCACCAACAGGCGACTCAAGGCGCACATACACTCATTCACACACACGGAGACTTAAAGTCACTAGCACACACACACCATCAACCATTAAAATATGTACCTGTAGTTATTCAGGGTGGGATGGGGTGGGCAGTGTAGAATGCATGGATTATTTGGAAAAAAGGAATGTCTTAAGTGCAGATTTGAATGATTCGAGGGACTGTTGTTGACGGAGGGGGAGAGGTAGTGTGTTCCATTGGCTAGGTGCTTGGAAAGAAAATGAGCATTCATGGTAACTTGGATAGTCAAAGTTTTTATTTGTTTGATTCCCATCAAAGAAACAGAAATGGTAACCATTCTTCAAATGGCGCTGCAGTTTTGATGTCATCAAGTTAATTCCTTTGCAGAATTGATTGATTTTCTCAAAAGCCATTATCAATGTGTTTATCAATTAACACCTGTTCATTTCTGTCCAACTGCAATGCAAACTCAATGTGGAGGAAACAAGGATTCATTACAAACAAGTCATCCCTGTACATCAACAGATTTATGTACCTCAATCAATACTGCTGGTATGAGTGACAGGAATCTAAAAGAAACAAGTCGCGTAAGGTGAAAATACAATATTTAGTCAAGTAGTTGTCGAACTCACAGAATGAAAGTGAACGCAACGCAACGCAGCAAGACCGTAATATACTCGTAGCATCGTCACTCCACCGCCCGTGGCAAAGGCAGTGCACGTGGAATTGACAAGAAGAGCGGGTATTCGTTGCGCTGAGAAGGATAGCACGCTTTTCTGTACCTCTCTTCGTTTTAACTTTCTGAGCGTGTTTTTAATCCAAACATATCATATCTATATATTTTTGGAATCAGGAACCGACAAGGAATAAGATGAAAGTGTTTTTAAATTGATTTCGAAAAAAAAAATTTTGATAATAATTTTTATATATTTAATTTTCAGAGCTTGTTTTTAATCCGAATATAACATATTTATATGTTTTTGGAATCAGCAAATGATGGAGAATAAGATAAACGTACATTTGGATCGTTTTATAAATTTTTATTTTTTTTTACAATTTTCAGATTTTTAATGACCAAAGTCATTAATTAATTTTTAAGCCACCAAGCTGAAATGCAATACCGAACCCCGGGCTTCGTCGAAGAGTACTTGACCAAAATTTCAACCAATTTGGTTGAAAAATGAGGGCGTGACAGTGCCGCCTCAACTTTCACGAAAAGCCGGATATGACGTCATCAAAGACATTTATCAAAAAAATGAAAAACACTTTCGGGGATTTCATACCCAGGAACTCTCATGTCAAATTTCATAAAGATCGGTCCAGTAGTTTAGTCTGAATCGCTCTACACACACACACACACACACACACACACACACACGCACACACACACACACGCACGCACATACACCACGACCCTCGTTTCGATTCCCCCTCGATGTTAAAATATTTAGTCAAAACTTGACTAAATATAAAAACAACCAAACGCAAATCTACTACTACTTCTACGACTCGTTTGAATGTAAAACAGAAATGTAACACTGTCTGTGACAATGACGGTTCTACGATTCGTTTGAATGACGGTATAGATCGAACCTTAACCCACAACTACGAAAATTTGTGTCAGACTTTTTTGAACAGGAAAATATGCCTCTGTTCAACAGTAACCAACACATGGAAGATGTTTTTGAAACTTACAGAAATGTAACACTAGCCTATCTGTGACAATGTTGCTTTTGAATTGAACCCACATTTGTTGAACAGGAGAGAATGTTCCTGTTCAACAGTGCCCAAAACACTGAATCTGACGTTTTTGAATCTTTTCTGTCATCTAACTGAATCTGACGTTTTTGAATCTTTTCTGTCATCTAACCCAATTGCTCATGACTTCATCGATCTTGAACATGCCTACTTTTCAAAGAAAGACTAAAAGCGAAATCTGCATGTTAGCCATCTGCCTGAAATGGTCAATGCACTTTTGTAAAATTGTCACAGCTGTTATATGCACTTTTGTGAAATGGTCAGTGCTGTTGTGCACTTATGCAAAACTTGGTGCTGTGCTGTTAACATTTGAACAAAATGCATTTTGTTCAAATGTTTAGTGCAACTTGCTACTATATAATCGCTGTATGCGCTTTGTGGTAATAATGCACTTTTGTCAAAAGTTTGCGCTAAATGTTGGCACTATGCATCATTGTTGGAGCACCCTCCTGTAGTAGATGCACCATGCATAAAAATGTACTGTGAAATGTTTCGTGTAAATTATTGTCACAATAATGTTTTGTGCGCCCCCATGTATGTGTTCTGTGCTAATAATGCACGGTTGTGAAATGTCCGTACACATTTTGTGGCACTATGTAATTGTTAGTGCATCCTCCTGCGGATGCTTCGTGCTAAAATTGCACTTCCATTAAAATATTGTACGCTCATGTCAACTGGTACTATATTTTCAATTGTTTCTCTGTCAATTTCAGATGTTTGTTTCCAATTACTTCAGTATCTCCCTGTTGCAATTCCAGGTGATTCATTATGCATGTGCCAATCAGTTTGAGGTGTTTAATTCTGATTCCTGTATTTACAGTGTAAAATTAAAACTATTGTTTTCAAACATTCCTATGACACCTGGTAATGGTTCTGTGTTTTTTTGTAATTTGTATTTTGTTTTTCTGCAATAAATATTTGAAATGGATCTGAGACTGACTTACTACTTTTAGCACTCTTTTTCACCACATTCCCACGTACAGATATTGCAATATCAACTCTTCCTTTCTACCTGTTTCAAACAAGCTCTATTTTTTAATTAAAAAGTTTTTTTTTCTTGTGGCTGTTTGATCAATTATGGCAAGCATTGACTGAAATAAACCATTTATATATATCCAGCACAACATGCAATTCATTAACTTTTGACCCTAACCTTTAACACTTCCCAAAATAAATCTTTGGTGGACATTGCATCGACGCTGTTCATTTTGAATGAACATTTTTCTTGTTAGATCAGTGGTCTATGCCGGCGCATAGTTGTGACTGGATCAACTCGCTGCGCTCGCGGTAAGTGCTGACAACCGGAAGAAAGCTGCATTCCGAAAAAAGTCACTTCCGTTTCGCCATTTTTCGATGATGCCAGAGAAGTGAACCATGATTTCAAGATGCCCGGTGCAAATTGTTGTATGCCTGGATGCAGCGTGAGCTCACTAAGATCTTCAACGCTTATAACTTTCCATGGTATACCAAACGGAAAAGCGGATGCCGAATGGAGAGCTGCTCTTCCACAAAATCAACCGTGCTGACAAGCTTTTCAACCCGAAGAATGCGAGGATGTTCCCGACATTTCAAAGAAACATGCTTCAAATACGGTACGTAAAAAAACTAGTAATATAGCGAAAATAAGCTTTCATCTGATTGTCTGTGCTGTGTTGTTTTGCTTGTAATGCTTCAAGTGACGAAGCTCTAGTAGTATCAATCAATCAGTATGAAGCTTAGTACTTGTACTGAACTTGTAGTAACTAGTACTTTTACAGCTCGCAGACAAAAAATAACACAATCGTATTCTGAATCATACATTGACAAAGGCGTAATTCTGAGCTATAATTATTAGGTAATGGGGGAAAAAACCACTCTTTGTTCTTGTGATAATGTGTTTTTGAATATATTCTAGTAAACTTCTGGGTTAGAAGTAGAACTTAGATTTCTTTTGTTGTTTTACTCGGTCACTGAGTCAGTCTTGTTCATTCTTGACAGATTTGCAGTAGTGTGTTTTACTAATTCTTGTTTCTATTTCAATAGATCTAAATGTATAGGTCTGTTTAGTTAATTTAACTTATAATTTCGACTCAGCATTTTGAACATTTTCTTTGCATGTTTTTTTGCTGGGCCTACAGGCAAGCGAGCACTCATTCCAGGAAGTCTACCAACCAACCATGTGCTACAGAAGTCAGTAGAAACACCAAAGACTCCAGCCAGGAAACCCCCAGTGAGTAAAAATTGCTGTTATTTGCCCAGTATAGTATGCTATTAGTGATACTGATAGTGATAATATGCTACTTGTAACTCTTTTGTGAGTACCGGTACATGTATACTGGGTGTTTTCTCAGTTTTGTCCGCTGTCAGTGTGAGATTTATATTGTGGTATAACCTGTTTTTCTAGTTTCATGGTTTAGCCACGACTCACTTTGAATGAGGGTCATCTGCCAGGCATTTAGCTGATTATCTGATAAGTGATATTTTTTAATTTGCTATTTATAAATTACAGTTATACTAGTAAACTAACACTGTCGCACAAAGTATGTGACTTTAAAAAAAGATTTGTTTGAAATCATGTGAGCTCTGTCCACTAGATGATGGAGAAGGGAATTTTTCCAGTTGAGTCTGCAACATGGATTTTTTCTCTCTCGGATAACAAATACAGTATGGTAGGAAAAATTTAGGGTTGGTGTGGCGATAACTTCTTCTTCTGCGTTCGTGGGCTGAAACTCCCATGTACACTCGTGTTTTTACGTGTATGACCGTTTTTACCCCGCCATTTAGGCAGCCACACGCCGCTTTCGGAGGAAGCATGCTGGGTATTTTCGTGTTTCCATAACCCACCGAACTCTGACATGGATTACAGGATCTTTTCCGTGCGCACTTGGTCTTGTGGTTGCGTGTACAGTAGTACCTGCCATATCCGGTCACCCATTAGTCATTGCAAAGGTGACCGCAAATATCAGGTGGCCGTTCATTACAGGCCCCCTCCTCCTCCAAAAAAACCAAAAAAACACGATCAAGTTTTCATGAAGAAAAGAAAGCGATCATCCACGAGCCGCCGATTCATTGTCTCTGTTAGTTTTGCTTTCGTTTATACATCTTAATTATTTGCGTGTTTAACTCGATCGTCTTGGCTAAGCTATTGTTTCGTATGTTTCTATGTGTGTTGTTTGGATTATTATATATGTATTTGAGTGTCAGATAAACAAGTGTTTCAAACTCACATCAGCTGTGATCGATCCGGAAGTGACTGCCGTAAATGTACATGTATGCGCATGTCTGTATTTACAGTTTGCGCATGCGTAAGTATTCATGTCGTCTGCTCGTGCTGTGCCGTCTGTGCACACAACACACACACACACACACACACACACACACACACACACACCACAGGCGCTCGCCCGCGAAAGTGACAAGTGGCCGTTAAGTGGCCGCTCCTGTCGAGTAAGAGGGGCACCTTAGGGCAAAAATCAGTGACCGTTGACCGCGTCAGACAGGTTAACGGCCATTAAGAGTCAATTATAGAAGGAAAACTCATTAGTCATGGGAAAGCTGGCCGCTCCGGGTAGGTTCACGCCCACGAAAGGGCCGGAAATGGAAGGGACTACTGTACACACGAAGGGGGATAAGTCACTAGCAGGTCTGCACACAAGTTGACCTGGGAGATCGGAAAAATCTCCACTCTTAACCCACCAGGCGGCCGCAGCCGGGATTCGAACCCTCGACCTTCCGATTACGAGGCCGACGTCTTACCACCCCGCCACAGCGCCCGTCGTGTGGCGATAACAATAAAGATATGTCATAGTGACTTGACTAATTGATTTGAATTCTGCTGCAGGTCAGTCGCCCCCCACCTCCTGGTTGCCTACTACAACTTCGAGGAAATACGACAGGACACCCTTCAGCTTGCTGCACCATGGTGTCTCTTGGAGAACAGCAAGGAACAGATACAGGTGGGAATAACCGAAGCCAGCCAAGTGAAACTGTTGTCCTCTACGTTATGATTACGTACTCCAGCAGACATCAACTTGTGGTCGACGTGCGTGGGTTTTGCTCAAAATACGTAAGTATTCGTCAGTGTTTGGCTTCTCGAATTAAGTTTCAACTTAATCTCTGTCTCGAACCACAGGCGGAAGGTATCGTTCACTGGACCACTACTTACATAGAAAGACTATACTGAACGAATCGTCGGTAAGCTTACCACACTGTCATACTGTCATACTCATAGTGATATCACTGATACATTTGTACAGGTATTAAAACATGGCTGTTTGCTGAAAAAATCGTTGTGAAAAATTGTAATGTCTCTGAAGTTTGATTCAGTCCGTCATTCATTTTGATGGGAAGTCAACCCTTGGTGAGGCTAATACTAATATTGTTTTGATCTGTATTCTGCCAGTGCCATTGCCAACTGCCATTGTTGTTCTTGTGGAGTTCTAGAACAAGCTCTGGTTTGAATGACCAGCTAAAATTAATGCTGATAGTAAATAAGTACATTATTTTTGCATTAGCGGGGTATACAAAATATTTTATTAAAAAAATACCGCATGGTTTTGCTTGATCAAATCATTTATCAGCTAACAATATGCTTTTATTTCAGTTGGACCTGACTTGAGCATGATTCCGTTGTCTCCGCAACAACAGCTTGATTGAGATACAGGCATGTCCAGTTTTCAGCAAGTGCAGGCTGAGTGTGAAGATCTGATTGCTGATCTAGACACAACATAAGCTGCTTGACACTATTCCAAGGTAAGCGAGAAGCTTTGAAAATAGTTACTTTAATTCAGTAATGCGTAATTATGTATGCAATACTCCTGCTGGTGAGTTCACTACAAACAGGTACTACATTAGAACTAGAAGAATAGGTTCCACAAGAACATTTCTGACTGTTGATGCCACTAAAACTCTCGTTACATCCTGCATTCTGTGTAGATTAGATTACAGCAAATCCCTTCTCATAGGCTGCCCTGACTCCACTCTCCAACCCTTGCAAAAAGTACAACACTCTGCAGCACTCCTCTCATGAAAGAACTTCACTGGCTTCCTGTGTCTCAACGTATTAGGTATAAAGCTGCCTGCTTCTGCTACAAGATCATCTCTGAATCGGCACCTGCCTATCTTTCGGAACTGGTCTCCCTCTCGCACCCTTCATTCTTCTGCTGATGCTCGACTTCTCCGTCAAGGTTGCTTTAAACGCAAGGCTCATGGCTTCCGCACGTTTTCATATCATGGCCCTCAGTTATGGAATTCACTCCCCTTTCTATTACGTCACTCTCCATACATTTCATCTTTTAAGTCCAATTTGAAAACTCACTTGTTCCAACAACATTACGGATAGTTCCTTAGGCCAAACAAAAAAATAGTCTGTTTACGGTAACATCGGCCCAAAAAAATAGGGTCGGTAGGTCGGGATTTTTTTTTTCTCCAAAAAACATCAAATTATTTTGCCAAAAAACAAACTTTGTTTTAAAATTTTGATTTTTTTTTTTTTTCCCCAAATGCCAAAAAAAAGTCTAGGGTCGCGCAAAAAAATAGGGTCGGTCGGGATACCGTAAACAGACTTCTTTTTTTTTGGCCTTAGCATAGAGTCTGGGGATGTGAGATGTGCATGATGTGTTGTTTGAATCTGACAGTGATTGTATGAATTTTTTATACACGTATTGTTGTCACGCGCTTTGAACTTCTGATAAGGCGCTTTATAAATGCCCGCTATTATTATTATTATTATAAGTAGATACACACTTGTAAACTTATGTTAGTTTTCACACGTGAGCATGAAGTGCCTTTATGAGAAATGTATAGTGGCTTGCAATATTGAATTTGAGGGATGTTTGCAGTTATGTAATATATTAGCACAGCTCAGTTTTCTTCAGGGTTCCGTGAGAACAGTGAAATTCTCCTTCGAGGACTGAAAAATATCTTGGATAATTGGTCTTAATTGGGGGGGGGGGGGGGGGGGGGGTGGGGGGGGGGAGATTTAAAACATAAGTACATTCACATGTGTTTTTCATTTTCACTGTGTAAAGGTGGGGAGGTCCTTCTCTACTTGTTTCTTTGTTTTCCCATTGACATATATTTTGTTCTTGTCTATATTTTTTACATAGGTGCTGTCCTCATCCCCAGCCGACTGTTTCCGCTGAAGCCGTGAAGGATGCTTCTTCATGTAGGCGTGGACATCTTTTTCGTCGCCGTGCAAGGCTTCCAGTTCCAGTACCATATAATTTTGTGAATACTCTGGGGACCTGTCATCAACTTTGGAAGGACGCTTTATTTTAACACTTTGTACCCCATCTATGTTGACCAAGATTTTTTAAGCCGAGACCAGCTGTGCTGCAGCAGGTCACTCAGAATTGTAGAAACTGTATCAACAGGCTAGAATCCTGGCGTTAGATCAACGTTACAGGAAGCGACTGAAGCTAACAGTCTAAGCAGGATGCAGATATGTGCCGAATGATAACAGATGCAATGTACATAGTGACTGTGTGTACCTGGGAGACAAGGAGTTAAGACCACATCTGAACTGAGGATTTAGTCTCTCCATAATCAAACGCTGAAGAAGATTTCAGAATGAACTTTGTTAGATAAATTATGGTTGTTATGATCGTCACATTTTAGGTCCCCCCCTTCCCCCCTTTTCAAACTTCCCCGCTTTTCAGACCTTACATTTTTGGATTTTCTGTTCACAACCTGTTGTACATTTACCTAGATATTAAGCAGATTTCCTCCTTTATAAGACCAGCTTATTTTTTTTATTCTTGGAGGCCTGAAAAGGGTGTTTGGAAGGACACTGTATTTGTTTGTTCGAAATTCAGAATTCAAATAATTCTTCATCAACGAGTTATTACTGCCTCACCATAGCAGTTAGGCCAGTCTTACTAACTCTTACTTTTATTAATGTGCCGTGATGCAAAGACGTTGAGCAGTTTTCAGATGTTTATGAATCTAGGGCTTTCAAAATTTACTGACATACAATACAATACAATACAATAAAATAACTTTATTAATCTCTAAAAGAGAAATTGCATTGCTGAGCTTTTGTGTCCGTAATAATAACATACATAAAACATTCAAAAATAAACATTTGTTCTTTGTCATGCATACATTCTTGTGTTCTTATACATTTCTTCATGTTGGACTCCATGACTCCATGACATCCAAACATGAAGTTCAGTTACCCCTTTTTGAGTCACTTGAGAAAAAGTGACTCTATGTAATCGGTCAGTGTTAGTCTGTCCGGCCGGCCGGCCGTCCGGCCGTAGACACCACCTTAACGTTGGACTTTTCTCGGAAACTATCAAAGCGATCGGGCTCATATTTTGTTTAGTCGTGACCTCCAATGACCTCTACACTTTAACGATGGTTTCGTTGACCTTTGACCTTTTTCAAGGTCACAGGTCAGCGTCAAAGGAAAAATTAGACATTTTATATCTTTGACAAAGTTCATCGGATGTGATTGAAACTTTGTAGGATTATTCTTTACATCAAAGTATTTACATCTGTAGCCTTTTACGAACGTTATCAGAAAAACAAGGGAGATAACTAGCCTTTTCTGTTCGGCAACACACAACTTAACGTTGGGCTTTTCTCGGAAACTATAAAAGTGACCGGGCTCAAATTTTATGTGAACGTGACTCATTGTGTTGTGAATAGCAATTTCTTCCTGTCCATCTGATGCCTCATATAATATTCAGAACTGCGAAAGTGACTCGATCGAGCGTTTGCTCTTCTTGTTAACTTTGAAGGTCACATTGTGGGCGAATTTTTAGCAAAAAGTTGGAACATGGTATGACTGTTCTTACTCACAAGGGAAGTGATTTTGTTATTTACTGATTTTCATTTTGTGTGGCCTTCTTTCACCCATTTAATCATTCATAAATGTTCATACCCAAGGGAAGTAATTCACATATATCTATGGCCAATGTTTTCACAGGGCATCTATAGTGTGGATGAACACTGTCTCCACTCAAAATAGTCCTTTGCTATTGTACATTGTGAATCAGCATTTTTGTTTTTGTCCTGTTTGAATAAAGTGCAATCATTTTACAACCAAAGTGTTAATGTTAAAGATGTTTACATAATGTGTGAAGGATGATGCATTTGAAAACTAATATTGTTAAATGTAAATTGACCTGTGACAAGTCAGCATAGTGCAATATCCAAGCATGAAACCCGCACACAATTCCCAAACAACATGCTTTCTTTTCCACAAAATTCCATCCAGTGGAAAACAATTATGTGAACGTCATAACATGGTTTTTACATTAATAATCAAGCCTTACACCAACTAAAATGGTGTTAATAGGCATTTGAGCAAGCTTTAACACCAACATAACATGGAGTTAATAGGCATTTGAGCAAGCTTTAACACCAACATAACATGGGGTTTTGCATGTTATACCAGCAATAACATGATGTTAATCACATTACAAGCAAGCTGTAACACCACCAAAACAAGCAGTTTTGCAAGTTAAGTCTACGATAACATGATGTTAATCACATTACAAGCAAGCTGTAACACCACCAAAACAAGCAGTTTTGCAAGTTAAGTCTACGATAACATGATGTTAATCACATTACAAGCAAGCTGTAACACCACCAAAACAAGCAGTTTTGCAAGTTAAGTCTACGATAACATGATGTTACTTGGCGTTAAACCAAAGCTTTAATGCCATCAAAACTTGGAATTTTTGCATGTTACAGACATGCTGTAACATGGTTTAACATGATGTTTTGACCGTCGCAAAACGCGCTGAAATTCCAGGCAATTTCGCTGCGATAACTTCAACAAAATCCAATCAAAATCTGGCGTTGTCGTGAACACCAAAATGTGATAAACCCATTGAAACTTGAAGTTTTGTTGGGATTTTGAGTAGTTTTGTAAGATACAAAACGCCACTTTTCGCCCAGTGTTAGTAAAACTCCAGATCGAGACGGAATCAGATTCGCGACCAAGACAAACGAGAAACAAAACAACTCTAGAGGGAAGACACTGACTCCATTTTATTTCTTTTTTATGCTGTGCTGATACTTGTGCTGTTTACCATTACAATTATTATTCTCAAGTAAATCAATACTTGTTTTTTGGGTTTGCTTATAAATAGTCGATCTGATTCAATTTTGATTTCACAGTCAAATGTTTTGCAGTTTAAACAAGACTTTAAGTGTAAGCTCAAACTTATAAAATTAACAACAACAACAACAACAACAACAGCAACAAAAACAGCAACTACAACAACAAAAATAACAACAACAACAACAACAACAAACAACATGCATAATCATGTAGCCTAATTGTTACATTGGTAGATCTTTAATTAACTTAGTGTAACTCAGGGCCGGACTAGGTAAGTACTAGGGGGGGGGGGGGGGGGGGGGAGGGGGGTTTCGATTCAAGATTAAAGGGATGGAACTACA
>NW_027129115.1:17500-25439 GCF_037325665.1 Littorina saxatilis
GATAATAAAGAAGGTCAGTGTAGGGGTGAACCTTGTGTGTGTCAGTGTGGATTGTCTGTATGAATTTATTACGACAGACAGACACAGACAGCGTACACACACACACATACTCGCACCACTCCGCTTTGCTCGCACGCATACCCTACTCTCCACTTACGGCACACGCAAAAATACACGCACGCGGCATACACGCCCGAATGATGCACACGCACGCACGCACACACACACACACACACACACACACACACACACACACACACACACACTCTCTCTCTCTCTCTCTCTCTCTCTCTCTCTCTCTCTCTCTCTCTCTCTCTCTCTCTCTCTCTTCGTCTCACAGGTGCAGACGGACACATAAAATATTTACAAAAACGCTGGCGACTTCCTTAATTTCCGCCAAAAACCTTCGTCCAGAGAGAAGAAAAAACAACAACACCACTTACAGTAAGACCACCCCCATCTCCATTTTCCTACCCGTACAAAAAAAAGAGATACGTAAACAAAACGCAGAAGACTACATAATACGCACACCTAAGTAATTTTGTATGTAGAAAAATGTCTGCAATATGGACTCGATCTGGCAGTACGCTGAAACTGGCGCGTCCACAACCCTCGACCATGCAGGTATCATTTTCAACAGGTGCGAATAACCTTTGTCTGATAAGGTGCAGAAACCTGTCTGCACTCATCAGAGACATTAAAATTGCAACATGGACCGTCAACCCAAACGCTTTCACGTCGAAGGACAAAAAGGAAATAACAACGGTTTCTTTGAAGCACAACACAACACGTGGCGACTCAGCATCACAGGGGCTTGAATCACAGTATCTGGACGGAGCCGGTCGATTGAAATATTGTTACCTATAACATTCTACTGTAGTAGTAGTAGTGGTGGTAGTGGTAGTAGTGTAGTAGTAGCAGTAGTAGTGGTAGTAGTAGTAGTAGTAGTGGTGATCGTAGTGGTAGTAATAGTAGTTATAGCAGTAGTGGTGGTGGTAGTGGTAGTAGTAGTAGTACATTGTAGTTGTAGTAATAGTGGTGTTAGTAGTAGCAGTAGAAGTAGCAGTACAGTAGTAGCGGAAGTAGTAAAGAAGGTTGGTCGATCGGCCGGCCGGCGGGTCTTGTATTTTGACGCAAGCTCCTGTACTCAGCACAGGGCTTTGACTTTGTTGAATCAAGGGGTGTGTGTGGGTCATTTGGGGAAGAAAGAAAGAACAGTCATGATTGTCCAGAAACGATCTACCTAAACGTCATACGTCCTCGTTCGCGTCTTGCCTGCAATTTTATCCTCTCCACTTTTGTTGATTCTTCCAAAGACCCAGTGAACACCAAAAGTGCACGCTTGTAGATAGGTTGCCTAAATAAATATAACCTCGTTCATCTATATAGGCCCTGATAGATGTGTTTACACACTTCTTAGCGTTGGCGGGAGACGAAAATAGCTCGACCTAAGTACACACCGGATTACATAGTAGGCCTTGGAATAAGCAGTTGAGTCCTACCTATACGCTGTTCTTACCTGAACAGTAAATCGGGCTGTACGGTTTTTATATTTAGTCAAGTTTTGACTAAATATTTTAACATCGAGGGGGAATCGAAACGAGGGTCGTGGTGTATGTGCGTATGTGTGTGTGTGCGTGCGTGTGTGTGTGTGTGTGTGTGTGTAGAGCGATTCAGACTAAACTACTGGACCGATCTTTATGAAATTTGACATGAGAGTTCCTGGGTATGAAATCCCCGAACGTTTTTTTCATTTTTTTGATAAATGTCTTTGATGACGTCATATCCGGCTTTTCGTGAAAGTTGAGGCGGCACTGTCACGCCCTCATTTTTCAACCAAATTGGTTGAAATTTTGGTCAAGTACTCTTCAACGAAGCCCGGACTTCGGTATTGCATTTCAGCTTGGTGGCTTAAAAATTAATTAATGACTTTGGTCATTAAAAATCGGAAAATTGTAAAAAAAAATAAAAATTTATAAAACGATCCAAATTTACGTTTATCTTATTCTCCATCATTTGCTGATTCCAAAAACATATAAATATGTTATATTCGGATTAAAAACAAGCTCTGAAAATTAAATATATAAAAATTATTATCAAATTTTTTTTTTTCGAAATCAATTTAAAAACACTTTCATCTTATTCCTTGTCGGTTCCTGATTCCAAAAATATATAGATATGATATGTTTGGATTAAAAACACGCTCAGAAAGTTAAAACAAAGAGAGGTACAGAAAAGCGTGCTATCCTTCTCAGCGCAACGAATACCCCGCTCTTCTTGTCAATTCCACGTGTTCTGTGAGTTCGACAGCTACTTGACTAAATATTGTATTTTCGCCTTACGCGACTTGTTTTAACCCTGTTGTTTCAATGTGTGCTGCTACGTCCACTTGTTCTCTTGCCTGTGTGCCTGACTGTCTGGCTGTGTGCTTGTTTGTTTGTTTGTTTGTATGTCGGAATGTCTAGCTGTCGTTCCGTTATCTATTTCTTTGTCATGTTTTTTCCCCCTTATTGACTTTTTGGTGTCTTTCTTTCATACATACTGTTATCATCATGAGACTTTCATTTTCATTCCCTTGTCGAAAGAATGTAAATAAACTCGTTTCGATGAAGAACTGATTTCAGTTGGACGATGGACGCCGCCTGCGGCACGCCCATCTATACACCCCTCTCTCTCTCTCTCTCTCTCTCTCTCTCTCTTTCTCTCTCTCTCTTTCTCTCTCTCTCTCTCCCTCTCTCTCCCTCTCTATCTCTCTTTCCCTTCCTCTCTCTCTCCCTCTTTCTCTCTATCTTTCTCTCTCTCTCCCTCTCTCTCTCTCTCTCTCTCTCTCTAATTATATACCCCCTTCCGCATCAGTCGTCCGTTGTCTTTAAACGTATATATGTATAAGTCTCGAAGCAGATCTCAATCCTTTCGTCGCACTGTCTTATCACAAATGGTTGTACATGTACAAGGAAGTCTAGATAAACAAGTGTTGACCTTAACGGGGTTAAGAAGCCGCCCTTGGTAATATGGGGGTGGGACACTGAGACAGACAGACAGACAGACAGACAGAGGGAGGGAGATTTTTTTTTTAATGAATAAATTTTTTTTAAAGTAAATAAATACATTTTAGAAAGAATTAATTAAAAACAATTTAAATTAATAAATTAATAAATTATTTTAAAAAAATTGACCGAGCTCTTTACACGTGGTGACATGGTAGACAAACAAACACCTGAAACCCGGACAAACAGGCAGAGCAAATCCAGTAAGCACCCTTTACAAGGCGGCTTAATAATCCAACGCATGTTCGCATGCTGTCAGTGATAGAACGAGACCCGAAGGGAAGTAACTCATTACCGCCTCTTTCCAAAGTAAATGACGTACACACTTTTGTGTCACTTAACCTTCACAGTACCAATGATATTACTCATGAACGGCCCATACTTTCTAAAGAAATATTCAACATAGAAAGTATCCTTCCACACAACCCACGCCATAGACTGTGTAGTTCAAATGACGTCACTATTTATTTGTTTATTTACGGAATAATTCTTCAAAAATCGGTCGTTATGAAGGATCTGTGGTGTTTGAGATTTACATGAAGCCTCGATCAAAAATCCATGTCCCACCCCATATTACCAAGGGCGGGCTTCTTGACCCCGTTAAGGTCAACACTTGTTTTTGTCATGCTGTCAGTGATAGAACGAGACTCGAAGGGAAGTAACTCGAAAAGGGAGAGAGAGAGAAAGAGGGAGGAAGAAAAGGGAGAGATATAGGGGGGGGGGGGGACAGACAAAGTGAGGGAGAGAGAGCAAGATAGAGGAACAGACAGACAGACAAGACAGCAAAAGACAACCAGGCAAACAGAAACGTTCAAGCAGACAGACTAATAATTAGACGGGACAATTAAATAAGAAAAAGTTGAGAAAGACAGGTAAACACTGACCTTGGCCAGGTTTTAATTATATCTGAACTTTGGAACACCGATTTAATTAATAATGAAGCGGAAGTGTCTCAGACAGGGCCAAACACAGAGAGAGAGAGAGAGAGAGAGAGAGAGAGAGAGAGAGAGAGAGAGAGTGAACGACAGGAGGTAATACACACCGGTACGACCGAACATAAGGTATCAATAAACTCCTCTTGTGCAGCGGGTTGAAAGTATACCCTGATCCCTCGGAGATATACCTCCACTCCGGTCTGAACGACCTCACGTGACATGTTATATGGTAGAAGAGCATGCTGTCGCTTATTCTCCTTCTGAAGATGAGGTATACCCTCAGTTCGGTTAGACTGAAACGATGCTCAAGCAGTGGAATTTGTGTGTGGTTTGTTTCAGAGCAAAATGTTATTTTATCCAAACAAGAAGATATTCTCGCGCACCGCCTTGTTCAGGATATCCACAAGTTGACAATGATGTGTGCGAAATAAACTGAATAAACAATGAAACGAACCAGAACGGACGGACGGACGGGCAGACTGACGGACGGACTGACGGACGGACCCGACGGGCAGATTGAGGGACGGACCGATCGATGGACGGACGGAGGGACGGGGGGAGGGGGGGGGGGCGGCGGGAGGGGGGGGGGGGGTGGCGTTACGGGTAACGGCCCTCCTGATCCGGTCCTGCAGGGTATTCCTTCAACCCTCTGCACAAGAGGAATCTATTCGGATACAGACTGAAGGACGGACGGACTGACGGACGGACTGATGGACTGACAGACAGACTGTCGGACGGACCGTATGGACGGACATACGGACGGACTAAAAGGACGAAGGAACGAATAAACGAAGGAAATAACGAAGGTCGGAACGAAAGAGCGAACGAACCAACCCACGAATGAACGAACGAACGAACGAGCAAACAAACAAACAAACAAACAAACAAACAAGCAAACAATAAACAATAATTGTGTGCAATCTGGCCCATTTTCAGGGCATTTGTCAAACGTTTGGAGGAGGTCCACAGTTAGGCCTGGGTGGGGGGGGGGGTTGTCCCACCAACAGGAATCCCCCCCCCCTCTCCCCTGTCAGTATTGGGCCCTGCACAAGAGGAATTTATTGATACGGACTGAACTTGAAGAACGGATTGACTGACGGACCGACGGACGGACGGACTGACGGACGTACTGAAGGACTGTCGGACGAACTGTCGAACGAACGAACGAACGAACGAACGAACGAACGAACAAACGAACGAACGAACTGACGAACGAACAAACTGACGAACGAACAAACAAACGAACAAATTAGCAAATGAATACATACATTCGCAGAAAGAAAAAGGCAAAAGGTACATTTGTGGAGTCAGTAAGGGGGGTGGGTGGGCTTCCGGAACCCAGGAACCTTGGGAATCCCCCCTGGCCTAGAACACACACACACTGATCGACACTGACACACACACTGACACACACAACTTGACGAACGCACACACACACACACAATACACAATACACACACACACATCCACACCGGCACACACACACACACACACACACGCACGCACACACACACTGTGACACACACACGTAAACACACACACCGGCAATGACACTGACACACACACACGTACCGTACACACTGACGGGCACACTGCCGGGCACACACACACACACACACACACACACACACACACACACACAAACACAAACACATACTGACATACTCGCAACTGACATAGCAGAGGGGGGTGGTAAGTCATTTGAACGTTTAATTTCTTTTGTCACAAATTTAACTACCCATCATTCCTTGTGTTTTTATTTTGAGATAGTTTTGTATTTTTAGTCACTGCAGCGAAGGGACATCACTCCCGCCACCTTATCTGTATCTTCTTCTGCTTGTTGCTGCAACACGTGTAGACCAGTCCAAATCGTCCAAATGTAGTGGTCATCTGCAGAGACGCCGCCGTGCCGTACAGCTTATCCTGGATGGGAGTCGGGATTCGCTTTTTTTGCACTGCCATTGATGCCAAGAACGGAGCAGCCAGGGTCATTTCAATTTTCATCCAGGAATGGCACAAGCGAGCCAAACCGGCCGATGGTCTTTCGACTCCATGGAGACAGCTGGTGAAGGTAATACTATTTTTATTCCTACATTCGTGTTGACGACAGAGTGCAACGTTTCTAAAATATGATCGGTGCTAACAGAGCAGCAGGAATATACGTGCCCTTGATGACTTGGTCACTTTCGGTTTCACGGTACCAGTAAAGTCGATCGAACCCCCCCCCCCCCCCCCCCCCCCCTTCCTTTTAGGACCTAAACAAATCTGAAAAAATCAGGTCTTGAAAGGAAGAAGTCTTGAGATGAGAGTAAATATAGAGAGGTTGTGGACAGACAAATCTGAGAAAACAGGGTCTTAAAAGGGAGGGAGTCTTTAATCAGGGGATATTAAAAGTGTTGTTCCACTGTACTACCAAAAAGAGGGGATACTGTTTGATGTTACTGTAAAGACTTACAGTAACACTGTTCTCTCCGATTGCCAGTGTTTGTACTTTGAAACAGATTGTATGACCGGCACGGTTGGCCTTGTGGTAAGGCGCCCGCCCCGTGATCGGGAGGTCGTGGGTTCGAACCCCGGCCGGGTCATACCTAAGACTTTAAAATTGGCAATCTAGTGGCTGCTCCGCCTGGCGTCTGGCATTATGGGGTTAGTGCTAGGACTGGTTGGTCCGGTGTCAGAATAATGTGACTGGGTGCAGGGCCGGACCCAGGGGGGGGTTCCTGGGTGCCCGGAACCCCCCCCCACCCCCCATCCGTTTTGTTTTTTTACCTTGTTATCTTCCACGAGAGGCCTCCGATTGACCTAAAAATATAAAATTCCTTCAGCATCTGGGGGGCAAAGCCCCCCAGACCCCCCACCAGGGCTTTGCCCATGGACCCCACCGGGGCCTGAGCGGCCCCTGGACCCCTGCTCCAATTTGGAACCCCCCCCTTATCCACAACTAGGTCCGCCCCTGGGGTGAGACACGAAGCCTGTGCTGCGACTTCTGTCTTGTGTGTGGCGCACGTTAAATGTCAAAGCAGCACCGCCCTGATTGGCCCTTCGTGGTCGACTGGGCGTTAAGCAAACAAACAAACAGATTGTATCCTGAAATTTAGCACTCCATGTGTTAACATTTCCACTTCCAGGTCTGTAGTGTGCAAACGTGTTGTCACTGTTACAGCTGAAATGAACTAACAAGAATACTAGTCTGATGTACATAAAATATGGGAGAGGTTTGGGGTCGGGGGTGGATGGCAAGCATAACATTGATAAATGACTATAGTTTTGCAGTGGTTTGCTCTCTTGTACTATGAGTGTTAACAGCAATTGTTTATAATTTGTTACTCAACTTACTGTAAGGACTATTACTATTAGCTTTTCTCAGCAACTGCAAACAATTGTGACTTAATTGCAAGAGCGCTTCATTAAACATTGGGACACTTCTTTTGGTTTTTTTAATGGCTATAGTGTAGAAACTAGAAATGCTGAGATACATTAATGTAGTCATGAACAACAGCAACAACAAAAACAAGAACATGTTTTGAATTCTGATAGCTAATGAAACTGACAGCTTGATTAGAATTATGTAGTTTTTGCAATTGCTGACTGAGTTGCATCCTTTGGTTTTACCTTGCATTGATTATCACCTTTGCTGACAATTGACTCATTGAGTGCAGTATTGAGTAACGTATAGTTATTTTATTTCAAGTTAACTTCTGGCTCTGCATGGTGTTAATCCTACTCAAACTTAGTCAAAGTAAGGTATCATTATTTATGAATAATGTGAAGTTGAAGATACAAATTAATGAGAAAGTTTGTGTATTTTTCTGTACACTCTTGCTATTTACTGTTTCAGTGCTGAAACATTTGCTTGAATGCTTGATCAGATGATGACAGAGTGACACCTGGTGGTACCCAATAAAACTGCCTTTGCTGCTATAACTACAAGAAATTTCTACAATTCAGAACAGTAAG
>NW_027129115.1:25639-28139 GCF_037325665.1 Littorina saxatilis
GTGTGTGTGTGTATGTGTGTGTGTGTGTGTGACGTGTGTGTTAGTGTGCGTGCGTGCGTGCGTGCGTCCGTGAGTGTGTGTGTGTACGTGCGCGCACGCGCGCGTGTGTGTGTGTGTGTGTGCGCGTCCCTGAGTGTGTGTATGCGTATGTGTGTGTCTTTTTAAACAATATTTTTTGTATGTGTATAACAGCAATGCCAGATTCAACAATGAAAGCTGTTGTTGTTGCAGTTGCAGTGAGCGATCATTTGACAGCAAATGTGACACACATCCTCACATGCAGGCGGGGCACACACGAAAGCAAACGGCCCCATTATTTCGCTGTGACTCATAGTGGGGCTCGTATGTTGCAGAACCACTCAACAATTAATCACATCTTGTGACAAACATCATACTTCGTGATATTGTTCCTTATGATGTTTTTAATGATTTCAGATACAGAGCCACTTCAGAAATTGATTTTTGTGTTTATAATAATGAATAAAAGGCTGCACCTACAGCAGACGATTTTCATACCAAAAGCCATCAGCAGTAAATATTTCCAACTCAGCAAATGTAAACTTCAATTGTTAACAATGCACCAGAAGTTGTCTGCTGATAATATATACATGAAATAAATATTTTCATGGGTACTTTTGTGTTCTGTCATTTAGTTTTATATTTTTTTTAGAAAAGTATATATCCGCAGCTAGAAAATTCAAGATGGCGGCCTCCGTACCAATGCGTGTTTTGATTTGAGCGAAAACAACGTTTGTGAGGGTAAGTTTTTAAGATTACCCTTTCATTCACCAATTTCACGTCATTATAATCTTTATTTGTCCCCTCGGGTCTGTTTTTGATCGGCTGAAGCGCTGAAATGCTGCACACTTTCAAATCTTGCTGAAACTGGATTGTGATAGATCTAGATCTATCTGTTGATTGAATGAAAGGAAACCATGCTCGCCACCCACATGATTTTGGACAAGTTAAAAGAACTTTGAATAAAAGGCAAGGAGACAGAGATTGTTCAAGGCATGATAATTAGTCCTGCCTATTATAAAGGACTTGACTTCCATAAGTTTCTAAAAAAACTGAGGGGGGAGGGGGAGTGACTTAGAGTGAGTAGGCCACAGTGACATGTACTAACTAGTAGGAGGGCCAGCTTGGGGGAAAAAAACATTCCCCAGGTCTCTACGGTCTTGTGATCAAACTTTCAAAGATGATAGCTAAAAGACAAGAGTATGCAATAAGCTTATGTGCTAATGAAATGAGAAATGAGTGGTTTTGAAAAAAGTGGTACCTCTCTCTGAGTCTGAGTCTCAACACTGTTACGATTTTGGTGTGTTACTTTTTTCTCAACCTTTTACTTAATTTAGGTTGACCGTGCATTGATGTGCATTTTATTTTAACAGAATATACAACTGAGGGTTACACCACATGCGGGTTCCTGAGAACAAGAGTGCTGCGTGAATACATTATGAGCAATTCTGCCGGTGCCACACAAACGAGCTGATTTCACCATTACTATCAAGGTTGGTACCTAATACCTCCAGAGTAGCTGAATATTTGCATATTTTTTTTGTTGATAATTAAAGGTACTGAACTTGTCAAATCCAGGTGCACGGAGCCCCTGGGGCTTTTAGTCATACCCCAGGCAGCTATCCGTTAGAAGAACTACCAAGTTTCATTGACTTGCACCCAAAGAGTCAAGAACTGCGATTTTGTTACGAATTAATTTCGTACTCGGACCCGGCTGGTCTTGGCCTATTTTTGGATCTAAATTTAGATCAGGTAGATCACCACAGTCATCATGCACAAAAAGACACGTCACCAGCAAACTATGTCAGACGTCATCATGAGTTTGTGTAAAACAAAATGGAGGCCGGAATCACTCAGTTGAATCGAACTCCGACCAAACACCACGTAATAACTAGGTTAATTTATGCACTCGCGTGAACAAGAAACTGTCGAGCTTCACAGATGTCGTCGTTGGGTAGTTTTGGGTTTGTTTTACTACCATAGGAGGATTTTTGAACTGTAAATGCACTCAGCTGCAACAAAAACGCAAAACGAAGGCTGTGAGCTGCACTGTGCCTTTAACTGGAACAAGTATTGCACACATATGCGTAAGCTACCTCTGTGAATTTGGTGGGTTTACCATACCCTCACAAGGGTCAACATTCTGTAAGCGACTGTTAGAATTCTAATGAATGTAGCGGCCAGCAAGATTTAAGAATCAGTTGGGTAACTGGAAACAGTTTTTTTGTATTGACCTTAAATAGTAAGAATTATACAAATAGTTAAAATACAATTCTTGCATTTTATCTTTTGTGTGAAGACTTTGGCTAACTCTCTGAGATAGTAAACATTATTCAAATAAAATTGAATTCAGCTTTTGTATGAAGGGTACCCCAGGTGGATTTCCTACACCATGGATTTAGAGGAGGCCAGACATCTAAGACAGTCTGCTTCTCATCCCAGCTGATTTCAGTTTTCTGCTTATGAAGTATGCATCGCTATG
>NW_027129115.1:30639-43139 GCF_037325665.1 Littorina saxatilis
CGACGTTAATAGACACAAGAGGCGAAGCCTTCAAGGCTCACGTAAGAAATCGACAAACTGTAACACAAACTCAATCACTCCGTCACACATACACACACACACAGTAGGCCTAAGCATAGGTGACACTGTGCAAGAAAGCGAGACACTAGATCTAGATCTGTCTGTCTGCATGTGTAGCCTACTTACAGGGACACGCCTGCCAACTAGTCTCGGCCCGCTCAAAATAACAATGACCGAGACTTTCAGTAATTCCTTCGCGTGACGTCTAACCCTCTTACGCCATAATGTGACGTCTTCAAATGTTAAAGTTTCTATCACATACACACACACATACACACGCACAGACAGACAAAGTTTACCATCGCATAGGCTACACTTACGTGAGCCAAAAATACTAGATAATACAAGTAATTGGTTGTACTCGCGTCAGCGGGCCAGAAATAACAGATTGTTAACAGCACATTCTAGATGATTGTTTTTGAAATGTTGTTTTGTCTTCATCTGATTCCTGGGCCAAGGGAAGATCAAGGCTCTAGAAGCAGTAGAAAACATATTTGTAGCACCATATGTGTCAACGTTTGTACAATCGATTCACTAAATACTGCTGTTAGAAGAAAAAGCTACACTGAACACAGTGGGACTGGTTGGTATTTCTTAGATTGCTGATTGGAGTTCCGTGAAATTCAACGGGTTTCGTTTGCTAGACGTATGTGTGTCTAACAGTACTAGGTTAAACGACAATGGAGAATCGGGACTCAGTTACTGAAGACTCAGGCGTCATATTTATTGAATTTATTATCATAGCTGGGAAGCAATTTCCAGTAAATCATTGAAAGTTCATGTAACTGACGTTACACCGAATGTTCTCTACATTTCTAAAGGCCGAATTTGCACGTTTTCTAACAAGGTTAGACAATCACACACCGGTGACACTGTGACGGTTCCCCTACGCTTTGTGTTCGGTGCCCTGACCCTTTGTGTTCGGTTCCCACTCGGTTCCCACACGCCAAAATTCGCGGACAAAACATCCATTTATGGTAGTATTACGCAATGTTGCTCTCTGAGAATGGTCTTGTTAGATCTGTGAGTGTTTACACTACATGCCTAGGTGCTGTTGGATTGAAGGTTTTTGATATTTTAGCCGTTATTAGGTAGAATGCCTTCCACTTTACTGCAAAACTGCATAATTCGTAGCATCGGCAAGAAATATCCTACCAAAAAATGCCTGCTTGGAACTGTCGTTGGTCCAGCAAAAAGTTCAACATGTCTGTAGCAGACAGCCCAAGTTTCAAGATTGTAGGGCCATCCAAACAGCCGTAATAATAAAAACAACAAAAGTAGTCAGTGAAATTGGCTGTGTTCGGTCCCCCCACACTTTTGTGACGTAGGCGTGACGGTTCCCATAATTCATTGTGTCGGTCCCCACTTTCTGTGTCGGACCCCACTTTCGACCTAATTTCTCTGTGACGGACCCCACAACCAGCCTATTTTGTGTCGGTCCCCACACCTTCTTGGATTTATGACTTGCCGGTTACTTGTATCATTGTATTCATTGAATCTAATTGTCTCGGAGTTATTTTTCAGCAAAAACCGGCAAGGCAGCACCTTTTGTGATACCAAGTAAGTCAGATGACATCAGTATGTGTGTGTGTGTGTGTGTGTGAGAGAGAGAGAGAGAGAGAGAGAGAGAGAGAGAGAGAGAGAGAGAGAGAGAGAGAGAGAGAGAGAGAGACTAACTTTATTAGTTTATGCCACAAATAATATATAACATTATTTATCTCTGGGACGGTTCCCAGTATACCAGCAAATTATGTGTTGATCCACCCACACCTTCTTGAACTGGCCTTCCCAATATCTACTCTTAGTCTTACGGCCTTGGAGATATGCAATTTGGCACATTTTTAAAATAAAAGATCCACCTGTCGTATGTGAGATTCAGTTTTCAGAGCAAAATGCTGCCCAGGGACTTCTAGTGGTGATTGAAAAAAAAAAGAGTACTTGCCTGTGTCAAGTATGTGTCTTTATCCACGCTTGTTGTAAGAGGCAACTTTTCCCAGCTCCTTGTGTTCATGACTGCTTTCTCTTAAAATTAATTACTTTATGACAGTCAGAATACAATGGAACAAGGCTACATAAACCCTGACAGCCTACGACAACGGCCCGACTAAGGCTCAACACCGCGCCAATAAATTCAGCATTGGGCCAATGTTGGGCCATGATTGCTCCGTTTTCGTAGGCTATCAGGGTCAAAGATACATATTGGTAAACTAGTAAAATACATGTTCAGCATCATCAGCAATACCACAGAAGGATTAAAACAAGAAATTCCTCCGATAGGAACTACACCCCCGTCAAAGGGAAATAACCTTCTCAGTTGGTGGCAGTGAGAATGGTTATTTCCCTTTGACCAACGGGAGTGTCCGTCTATACCAGGCCTTGTATAATTTTAATCCACCAATAACTCCCTAACCGTGTGTTTGACTGGTCCCAATTTTTGTAAGGACCGTCTCAGGAATGTATAGAACCTGTTCACCAAGTTTGGTGACGATCGGTCCGTTCATTCTTGAGATCTACTTGCGAACACAAACACATCGAGTGAAACCTATACACACCCCTATACCGGGGGTGTAAAAATCCTATTAGCTGTATGTCAGCGGCACAATGCAACCAGAACCAGCGTTTATGTGGAGTGATCGGGTGCTGGTCACTACCGCGAGCGTCACTACCGCGAGTACCACTACCGCGTCTCACACTAAAGTTGTGTTTCCGTACCCGCGACAGCGTTTTTCCAGCGGTGCGACGAAAATCAAGCACATAGAAAATGACCAGGAGTGTTTCCACACGCGCGACGCGTTAGCGGCGCGACAAGCGGCAAGCGACGCGAGTTTTTTGAAAGGGTCCTGGAGCGATTTTTTCGCGTTGTCGCGCGGCAACGCGGGAGTTTACAGATTTTACCGCATGTTTAAAACGCAAGTACGGAAACACGTCACGCGTTTGCGCGCGTTTTCTTTTGTCGCTGCCGCTGTCGCGGGTACGGAAACAGAACTTACCGCGAGTACGACATTACCGCGAGTACGACACTACCGCGAGTATAACACTACCGCGTGTCACACTACCGCGAGTATAACATTACCGCGTGTCATTTTATGACTTCCATGGCTGAAGGCAAAGGTTGAAATGTTTCCTTGAAATATAAAACAAAAAGGCCTGGTCTGTTCTCTGAACACTAATTCAATGTTTGTCATGCTAACCAAGAACTCAAAACGATCAGAACACACTATCAGAATACATATAGAATGGGTTGCTTCCAATCAAAGCCGTTAGAACACAAACTCACAAGAAGTAAGTTTGCATGCGTTCTCTCTACGGTTATGGTACTCGCGGTTGTGGTACGCGCGGTAGTGTGACACGCGGCAGTGTTATACTCGCGGTAGTGTGACACGCGGTAGTGTTACACGCGGTAGTGTCGTACTCACCGTAGTGTGACACGCGGTAGTGACGCTCGCGGTAGTGTCGCATAACCTGAGTGATCTGGAAAGGTGTCAATCACTCTCTCTCTCTCTCACTCTCTCTCTCTCTCTCTCTCTCTCTCTCTCTCTCTCACACATACACACACACACACACACACACACACACACACACACACACACACACATACTGATGTCATCTGACTTACTTGGTATCACAAAAGGTGCTGCCTTGCCGGTTTTTGCTGAAAAATAACTCCGAGACAATTGGATTCAATGAATACAATGATACAAGTAACCGGCAAGTCATAAATCCAAGAAGGTGTGGGGACCGACACAAAATAGGCTGGTTGTGGGGTCCGTCACAGAGAAATTAGGTCGAAAGTGGGGTCCGACACAGAAAGTGGGGACCGACACAATGAATTATGGGAACCGTCACGCCTACGTCACAAAAGTGTGGGGGGACCGAACACAGCCAATTTCACTGACTACTTTTGTTGTTGTTATTATTACGGCTGTTTGGATGGCCCTACAATCTTGAAACTTGGGCTGTCTGCTACAGACATGTTGAACTTTTTGCTGGACCAACGACAGTTCCAAGCAGGCATTTTTTGGTAGGATATTTCTTGCCGATGCTACGAATTATGCAGTTTTGCAGTAAAGTGGAAGGCATTCTACCTAATAACGGCTAAAATATCAAAAACCTTCAATCCAACAGCACCTAGGCATGTAGTGTAAACACTCACAGATCTAACAAGACCATTCTCAGAGAGCAACATTGCGTAATACTACCATAAATGGATGTTTTGTCCGCGAATTTTGGCGTGTGGGAACCGAGTGGGAACCGAACACAAAGGGTCAGGGCACCGAACACAAAGCGTAGGGGAACCGTCACAGTGTCACCGGTGTGAATCAGCTCGTCTGTGTTCAAACACTGAAATCTTTACAAATGCAATACATTCATCCGGAACAAGCCAACCCTCTTGTACCAGTTATAATCTGAAAGTTACCTCTGGAAAAAATATATACAAATAAGGCCAACGAACCCGAATGACATTTTTCATGGATGTTTATTCCCCACTGTTCTGCGTGCAGGGGGTGAACAACTCATGAATGACGTCATCCGTTGTCAGCATGGGGCATATGTATATAACAACGTGAGAAATTAAAAAACCCAAAAACATGGATGGTTACCTAAAACCCATGTAGGCAACTGTTCGTGTGGAATGGGGTGCACAGACACAGACACACACACACACTCACAGACACAGACACACTCACTCACAGACACACACTCACACACACACACACACACACACACACACACACACACACACACACACACACACACTCACTCACACACAAGCACACACACACACACTCACAGACACACACGCACACACACAAACTAATACACACATACACTGGCACATACACACACACACACACACGCACACACACACATACACACACGCAAACACACACACACACACACACACACACACACACGCGCGCGCGACAGACAGACAGACAGACAGACAGACAGACAGACGCAGATAAACAGAAAGACAGGCCGACAGACACACATGCAGACAGAGACACAGACGGACAGAAAGACAGGCCGACAGACACAGACACAGACAGAGACACAGACGGACAGAAAGACAGGCCGACAGACACAGACAGAGACTGCACAGACGGACAGAAAGACAGGCCCACAGACACAGACACAGACGGACAGAAAGACAGGCCCACAGACACAGACACAGACGGACAGAAAGACAGGCCCACAGACACAGACACAGACGGACAGAAAGACAGGCCGACAGACACAGACACAGACGGACAGAAAGACAGGCCCACAGACACAGACACAGACGGACAGAAAGACAGGCCGACAGACACACATGCAGACAGAGACACAGACGGACAGAAAGACAGGCCGACAGACACAGACACAGACAGACAGGGATGGCAGATAGGCAGCAGAGAAAGAAATACCCGTAGGAAAACAAAGATCGGGAGATGACATAGAAAACGAAAGTAGAGAAAAGACAGACATACATAAACTTCGGTTTTCTTGAACGCTGTTTTTGCTTGTTTGTTGTTGAATGGTTTTCCTGAAAGGAGACTTCCCGTCAACTTAAATTACAACGGTTTCTCTGTATTCAGACGTTTCTGGGTTACTCCATATATAGTGGGTTTTTTTTTTTATTACCAGTGTGTTCTCAGTGCTTAAAAGCGGAAGCCAAACGGCTTGCTTGTCATAAATCTGACAACATGGCATTAAAAAACAAAAAACAAAAAAGGATACTCGATCACAAGTTCGTTTTTCTTCTTCCTGTTTATTTTAATTTTATTTTAAACATAGTTTGTTCTGTTTCAGTAAATTATGTAAAGAGGTGCGGCACAAAAACAAAACTTTGTGACATTGCTGTGCCTTAAATGGGTCAAAGGTAAGTGTTATCTATGGTGGTGACAGTGAAGATGGCAGGTGACTTTGCTCTGTCCCCTGTCTGTTGTTGTTAATATATAACAAGAAATTCCTCCGAGGTAGGAAAAACACCCCCGTCCTTACCATTTTCACTGCCACCAACTGAGAAGGTTATTTCCCTTTGACCATTAATATGTCCCTCTATAAGTCCTTGTAGAATCTTAATCCACCAATAACTCCCTAACCGTGTGTTTGACTGGTCCCAATTTTTGTAAGGACCGTCTCAGGAATGTATAGAACCTGTTCACCAAGTTTGGTGACGATCGGTCCGTTCATTCTTGAGATCTATATGCGAACACAAACACACAAACAAACAAACACATGGACCGAATCCTATACACACCCATATACCGGGGGTGTAATGAACACGGATAGGATATGCGCACGAGAGAGGGATGAAGGGAGGGAGCGAGGGAATGGAAGACAGGGAGATGATGTGTGTGTATGTGTGTGTGCGTGTGTGTGTGTGTGTGTGTATGTGTGTGTGCGTGTGTGTGTGTGTGTGCGTGCGCGCCAGTGTATCCTTAGCGGATTATGACTTTATTCAGTTATTCTGCAGAAAAAACAGAAATGCTGGAGAAAAACTGTTTGTTTCTGCAGCATTTCTGCATAATGTCATCTTTCGCGAGAGCAACGTTTTTTTCTGCGGTAAAACAGTTTTACTGCAGTAAAATTGAAATCAAGAATGCTGCAGTAAAACGGTGATTTTACTGGAGAAAAACTGTTTACACTTTTTCTTCAGCATTTTGGCATTATTCAGTTATTCTGCAGAAAAACAGAAATGCTGGAGAAAAACTGTCTTTTCTGCAGCATTTCTGCATAATGTCATCTTTTGCCGAAGCAACGGGTTTTTCTGGAGCAAAACATTTTACTGCAGTAAAATTGAAATCAAGAATGCTGCAGTAAAACGGTGCTGTTGTTTTACTGCAGAAAATCTGTTTACACTTTTTCTGCAGCATTTTGTACTGGCTCATTAATGTTGGAGCACGCGAGCCCCCCTCTGTCGAGAGATGGACTCATCCAGAATTACCAATAGTTGTGATTGGTACACTGCGGAACAAACTATTATACTATCCCAGGGGGCGACAAATACAAACGCTACTTTACAAGGTCGTTCGTTTTTCTCCAGAAAAGCTGTCACAGACTATTCTGAAGAAAAAGTTAATCGCAATAATGCTGCAGAAAACCAAGTAAACATTATGCTTCAGAAAAACTGTTTTACTGCAGTAAAAAACGCTGCTTCGGCGAAAAATGACATTATGCAGAAATGCTGCAGAAAAGACTGTTTTTCTGCAGCATTTCTGTTTTTCTGCAGCATTTCTGGTTTTCTCCAGCATTTCGGTTTTTCTCCAGCATTTCGGTTTTTCTCCAGCATTTCGGTTTTTCTCCAGCATTTGTCTTTTCTGCAGAATAACTGAATAATGTCATAATCCGCCAAGAGCCAGTACAAAATGCTACAGAAAAAAGTGTAAACAGGTTTTCTGCAGTAAAAACACAGCACCGTTTTACTGCAGCATTCTTGATTTCAATTTTACTGCAGTAAAATGCTTTGCTGCAGAAAAAAACGCTGCTTCGGCAAAAGATGACATAATGCAGAAATGCTGCAGAAAATAACGGTTTTTCTCCAGCATTTGTCTTTTCTGCAGAATAACTGAATAAAGTCATAATCCGCTAAGGATACCAGTGTGAATGTGTGTGTGTGTGTGTGTGCGTGCGTGTGTGCGTATGTGTGTATCATGTGTGCGAGAGAGATAGACAGACAAAGGCAGAGACAGTCAGAGACAGACTCCAGCGACGGAGACAGATACAGGGCTAGGGAGAGAGAGAGAGTGAGAGAGAGAGAGAGAGTGAGAGAGAGAGAAAGAGAGAGAGAGAGAAAGAGTGAGAGAGAGTGTGTGAGAGAGAGAGAGAGAGAGAGAGAGAGAGAGACAGAGAGAGAGACAGAGACAGATAGAGAGACAGAGACAGATAGAGACAGAATTAAAAACAAAGGCGCGGCAACAGCCAACAACAAGAGATAACAGGAAAGTTTACCCATAGCTACCAGCTCTGTTTGCACTGGACGAAATCCAAAAGTCTAAAAACCCAAACCCACACAAAAACCTTGTAAAAAATAAAAACAACAATTAAGATAAATAAAAAATAAACACGGTCTTCTTGATAACAAAATTGATGATAGATGATGTCTAGGAAACCAAAAGACGCACAACGTAATGCGTGTCAGTGTTCCAGCGTAGTAGGCGCATTGTTTTCGCTTTCGACTAGACCTGCCGCTGCGCCTGAACACATTCGCTCAGGTGGCACAGAAACACAAGAGGTCGAGGTAACGCACCTGGATAGGAGCCAACGTGACATTCCGACAGGTGCAAAAACGGTGCTGGCGGGTGTTTCTCTGTCTGTCAGTTTTTGTCTGTCTGTGTCTCTGTTTGTCTGTCTGTCCGTCCGTTTGACCATCTCTCTTCTCTCTCTTTTCTTTCTTTATTCTGTCTTTCTTTTCTGTTTGTCTGTCTGTCTGTGTCTCTGTCTGCATGTGTGTCTGTCGGCCTGTCTTTCTGTTTGTTTATCTGCGTCTGTCTGTCTGTCTGTCTGTCTGTCTCTCGTTCTCTCTCTCTTTTTCCACCTCTCTCTCTCTCTCTTTCTCTCTCTCTCTTTCTCTCTCTCTCTCTTTCTCTCTCTTTCTCTCTCTCTCTTTCTCTCTCTCTCTCTTTCTCTCTCTTTCTCTCTCTCTCTTTCTCTCTCTCTCTCTCTCTCTCTCTCTCTCTCTCTCTCTCTCTGTTTGGCCCTGTTTGAGACACTTCCGCTTCATTATTAATTAAATCGGTGTTCCAAAGTTCAGATATAATTAAAACCTGGCCAAGGTCAGTGTTTACCTGTCTTTCTCAACTTTTTCTTATTTAATTTTCCCGTCTAATAGTCTGTCTGCTTTAACGTTTCTGTTTGCCTGTTTGTCTGTTGCTGTCTCTGTCTGTCTGTCTGTTCCTCTATCTTGCTCTCTCTCCCTCACTTTGTCTGTTTCTTCTCCCCCCTACCCCCTATATCTCTCCCTTTTCTTCCTCCCTCTTTCTCTCTCTCTCCCTTTTCGAGTTACTTTCCTTCGAGTCTCGTTCTATCACTGACAGCATGACAAAACCAAGTGTTGACCTTAACGGGGTCAAGAAGCCCGCCCTTGGTAATATGGGGTGGGACATGGATTTTTGATCGAGGCTTCATGTAAATCTCAAACACCACAGATCCTTCATAACGACCGATTTTTGAAGAATTATTCCGTAAATAAACAAATAAATAGTGACGTCATTTGAACTACACAGTCTATAATGTGGTGGGTTGTGGATGACCCACTTTTGAATTAAAGAAGGCATTTTACTTTGTTTATTTGTATTTGGATGGCGTGGGTTGTGTAGAAGGATACTTTTTATGTTGAATATTTCTTTAGAAAGTATGGGCCGTTCATGAGTAATATCATTGGTACTGTGAAGGTTAAGTGACGCAAAAGTGTGTACGTCATTTACTTTGGAAAGAGGCGGTAATGAGTTACTTCCCTTCGGGTCTCGTTCTATCACTGACAGCATGCGAACATGCGTTGGATTATTAAGCCGCCTTGTAAAGGGTGCATACTGGATTTGCTCTGCCTGTTTGTCCGGGTTTCAGGTGTTTGTTTGTCTACCATGTCACCACGTGTATAGAGCTCGGTCAATTTTTTTTAAATAATTTATTAATTTATTAATTTAAATTGTTTTTAATTAATTCTTTCTAAAATGTATTTATTTACTTTAAAAAAAATTTTTTTTTATTCATTTAAAAAAAAATCTCCCTCAATCTGTCTGTCTGTCATTACCAAGGGCGGCTTCTTGACCCCGTTAAGGTCAACACTTGTTTATCTAGACTTCCTTGTACATGTACAACCATTTGTGATAAGACAGTGCGACGAAAGGATTGAGATCTGCTTCGAGACTTATACATATATACGTTTAAAGACAACGGACGACTGATGCGGAAGGGGGTATATAATTATAGAGAGAGAGAGAGAGAGAGAGAGAGAGAGAGAGAGAGAGAGGGAGAGAGAGAGAGAGAGAGAGGGAGAGAGAGGGAGAGAGAGAGAGAGAGAAAGAGAGAGAGAGAAAGAGAGAGAGAGAGAGAGAGAGAGAGAGAGAGGGGGGGTATAGATGGGCGTGCCGCAGGCGGCGTCCATCGTCCAACTGAAATCAGTTCTTCATCGAAACGAGTTTATTTACATTCTTTCAACAAGGGAATGAAAATGAAAGTCTCATGATGATAACAGTATGTATGAAAGAAAGACACCAAAAAGTCAATAAAGGGGAAAAAACATGACAAAGAAATAGATAACGGAACGACAGCTAGACAGTTCCGACAAACAAACAAACAAACAAACAAGCACACAGCCAGACAGTCAGGCACACAGGCAAGAGAACAAGTGGACGAAGCAGCACACATTGAAACAACAGGGTTAAAAACAAGTCGCGTAAGGCGAAAATACAATATTTAGTCAAGTAGCTGTCGAACTCACAGAATGAAACTGAACGCAGCAAGACCGTATACTCGTAGCATCGTCACTCCACCGCCCGTGGCAAAGGCAGTGCCCGTGGAATTGACAGGAAGAGCGGGGTATTCGTTGCGCTAAGAAGGATAGCACGCTTTTCTGTACCTCTCTTCGTTTTAACTTTCTGAGCGTGTTTTTAATCCAAACATATCATATCTATATATTTTTGGAATCAGGAACCGACAAGGAATACGATGAAAGTGTTTTTAAATTGATTTCGAAAAAAAAAAATTTGATAATAATTTTTATATATTTAATTTTCAGAGCTTGTTTTTAATCCAAATATAACATATTGATATGTTTTTGGAATCAGCAAATGATGGAGAATAAGATAAACGTAAATTTGGATCGTTTTATAAATTTTTAATTTTTTTTACAATTTTCCGATTTTTAATGACCAAAGTCATTAATTAATTTTTAAGCCACCAAGCTGAAATGCAATACCGAACCCCGGGCTTCGTCGAAGAGTACTTGACCAAAATTTCAACCAATTTGGTTGAAAAATGAGGGCGTGACAGTGCCGCCTCAACTTTCACGAAAAGCCGGATATGACGTCATCAAAGACATTTATCAAAAAAATGAAAAAAACGTTCGGGGATTTCATACCCAGGAACTCTCATGTCAAATTTCATAAAGATCGGTCCAGTAGTTTAGTCTGAATCGCTCTACACACACACACACACACACAGACACACACACAGACACACACACACACGCACACACGCACATACACCACGACCCTCGTTTCGATTCCCCCTCGATGTTAAAATATTTAGTCAAAACTTGACTAAATATAAAAACGTACAGCCCGATTTACTGTTCAGGTAAGAACAGCGTATAGGTAGGACTCAACTACTTATTCCAAGGCCTACTATGTAATCCGGTGTGTACTTAGGTCGAGCTATTTTCGTCTCCCGCCAACGCTAAGAAGTGTGTAAACACATCCGCCCTCTATCAGGGCCGCCTATATAGATGAACGAGGTTATATTTATTTAGGCAACCTATCTACAAGCGTGCACTTTTGGTGTTCAGTGGGTCTTTGGAAGAATCAACAAAAGTGGAGAGGATAAAATTGCAGGCAAGACGCGAACGAGGACGTATGACGTTTAGGTAGATCGTTTCTGGACAATCATGACTGTTCTTTCTTTCTTCCCCAAATCACCCACACACACCCCTTGACTCGACAAAGTCAAAGCCCTGTGCTGAGTACAGGAGCTTGCGTCAAAATACAAGACCCGCCGGCCGGTCAATCGACCAACCTTCTTTACTACTTCCGCTACTACTGTACTGCTACTTCTACTGCTACTACTAACACCACTATTACTACAACTACAATGTACTACTACTACTACCACTACCACCACCACTACTGGAGTACTGCTATACTGACTACTATTACTACCACTACGATCACCACTACTACTACTACTACTACTACTACCACTACCACCACCACTACTACTGCTACTACTACAACTACTACTACCACCACTACTACTACTACTACTACTACTACTACTACAGTAGAATGTTATAGGTAACAATATTTCAATCGACCGGCTCCGTCCAGATACTGTGATTCAAGCCCCTGTGATGCTGAGTCGCTACGTGTTGTGTTGCTTCAAAGAAACCGTTGTTATTTCCTTTTTCTCTTCGACGTGAAAGCGTTTGGGTTGACGGTCCATGTTGCAATTTTAATGTCTCTGATGAGTGCAGACAGGTTTCTGCACCTTATCAGACAAAGGTTATTCGCACCTGTTCAGTGAAAATGATACCTGCATGGTCGAGGGTTGTTGAAGGGTAAATAAGAACAAGTTGCACAATTAATGACGCGCCAGTTCCAGCGTACTGCCAGATTGAGTCCATATTGCAGACATTTTTCTACATACAAAATTACTTGGGTGTGCGTATTATGTAGTCTTCTGCGTTTTGTTTACGTAGTAGCCTATCTCTTTTTTTCTACGGGTAGGAAAGTGGAGAT
>NW_027129115.1:48139-67606 GCF_037325665.1 Littorina saxatilis
GTTTCACTTTCGGTTCTGTGGTTACAGAAATATAGGTGGGCGTTAGATCGCATTTCTTCAGGTCTGAAAGCGAGTCATAGCTCATGTCCCAGTGGTTTTTTGTTTGAGATTTCGCCGAGGGGTAGGTCACTAGGTGTTCAGTATATTAAAATCATCCTCACTGTAAATTCGTTAGCAAGTCACTAACCACAGTTGGTTGGTTTGCTCAAGGGCGTTTGCTCTGCTGTTTTATAAATGTCATTGTGAACAGGATTTTCCCATCCGAAATTATTTTGTGTGTGTGTTCTGTGTGTGTGTTCTGTGTGTGTACACATGAAGTGTTAGTTTGAGTTCAGTAGTATTTGATAATTATATAATAAGAAATCAATTTCAGGTTGATGCGGATGTCTCTACAGCCAGTAGTGGCTCACCAACACGGGTGTACCCCCTCAGTGATGTGTCGCTGTCAGGAACCCCTCCAGCGAGGGGAACACCTCCAACGAGAGGGAGGGGACGAACTATGCGGTTCCAGGGGACAGTTGGCCGTTACAAGTGCGCTTACTGTCATTCGTGACAGACGTTCTAGAATGAGAGTGAGTGCAAACCTCTTTTGTTTCTTATGTGATTTGGAACATGGTGTTGTTTACTGAAGTGTTAGTGTTGTGTTACTTTTTTTCAGCCCGACCCATGGAGATTGTAAATATGATATGACATTTGTCTTCTCTCTTATTTACTGTTGCAGACAATGATTGAAACTGTTAGCGAGCAGCGTCTGCGAGAGCTGTTTGTGACCATGCTGGAGAAGTACCCCAGCTTGGTCTTCGACGTTCTGGAGCCAGCCCCGGACAGACCAGACCATGGTCACCCCCCACCTGCTGGAGAGGGAGTGCCTGACTGGTGCATCTGTGGCAAGTGCCGCATAATGCGAAAAACGATTGAAGAAGTATGTTGCCGTAAGGCAACATGCCTCACACTCTTGGCCGTAAGTCAGTTGTATGTTTGTGTTTGTAGCACTTTCCATACTATCCATTTGATGCAGGTACAGTGGAACCCACATTTTCAGACCTCACAAAGTCTAAGAAATTCAGATCTTAAAAAGGAGGGAGTCTTACTCTTAAAATTGTTGTAAATTTACAGAAGTTATGAAAACAATATCGGAGAAAACAGGGTCTTAAAATGGAGTGAGTCTCCAGTATACTCAAAATGTGACAAGCCTTCAGATGGATAATACTATGTTTTCTCTCAATCTAATTTTGGTTTCCTCTTTTTTCCCAAGCTTGAAATATACAATGCCCCCTGCATAAACATTCATCCAGAAACAGACACTTGTGAGGAAAAGGAAGGAGAAAACAAAAAAAGCAACTTTAAATGGTTTTAATATATATGTGTTTAGAGAGCAAACACATGGAAATTCTAACAATCCTGTATGCAGAACATATAAAACACATACATAAACTCAATTTCTTTACTGAAAAAAGTTAAAACCATCAGTGAGATTACATACCACACATACTTTTCAATATGAAAAGAAGAAAGGAAAAGTATATGGCAGATGTGAAACCACGGTTTCTATGTACAACAACAAATGCATATTTCTTTCTATAACAGGATTTTGAGGTTCTTATTCTGGATGAAGCTGTCCTGAGCCTGACCAGAAAGTATCGCCAGGACATGATACGGGCAGATGACGAGGCAGACGACAACAACAGAGCCAATAGGCATGCAGCATATCGCCAGTTTATATTGTGGGTCCATGGGAGGCTTGGTGCGGGACAGAGACGTGTTATACCATCGTGTTGCGTTTGGAAGATCAGGGATAAATTTCCAGATGCATGGGGCCAATACACCGGATTTAAACCAGACCGTTTTGGCGATTAAACATGGTTAAAGCCATCCAGTATTTATAACATGTCAAATGTGTCATCTTTTCCTTGTATCTGTCTGTGGCAGTGAACAGTACAAGGCCAAAAATGGGGGCTGAAGGGTATTTTTGAGAAGAAAAAAAAAGAAAACTTTTATCTTGAAATTATGGTTAAATTTGTCACATAATTGTGTACGTGTACTTGTAAATTTTTTTATTTGAGTCACCTAATCTAAAAATTACGTTTTTGTTGCAAACACTTCGTTTGTAATTTTTTTTAATGGTGCTCAAATCAAATGCTGTAGATACTTTCTTCAAAGTACAAAAAGTCAGATTTACAAAAAGTCTACAAGGCCAAGAAACCTGGGGTTAAAATTGCAGAAGATACTAGTGAGTAATTACTATGCCTTTCCAATGGACCGCTAATTGTTTAACGGGGACCAAAATTCTTCGTACCGTAAATATTTATGTCAAAAATCATCAAGATCTGTCTGCCCTACAGAACATCTTTTTTGAGCCGTCCTCTGCCAAACACAGTATCACACAGCTCTGTGCCGCACCCACAACAAATGAAATTGAATATTGATCAGCAACAACAACAAAATAAGAGAAAACTCAAATAGTATGGCATTATCAACGGATGCGAAACCGAAACGTGTTTGTTTTTCTGCATTTTGTGTTCAAGTGCAACTTATGAACACCCTGTTTTGCCCATTCAAAAGCTGCTTTGGCGGGCAAAAGAGCAATGATTGTGTATACAAGCTTGGAAAATACCCACAATATCTCTAACCAGCCATCACCTTCCCATTATTCCCTTGACAGAGCTAACCTATTACCCGGATACATTTTTGCTTCCACTTTCAAACGCGTTCCGTACGCCACAAAAACATGATACTTGGCGCTTGTTTTAGCCCGTTGTTTGTAGAGTTGGCATTATCTAAAAGAATTATAGAGCATGAAAGATGGAACAATTAATATTACAGAGAGCAAGATGATGTTGGCAAAATCATGTTGTCTCAAGAAACTACAAGTACAAACATTTTAGTTGGGGAAACGACAGTACTGGGTTATTTGGTGTACGAAATGACTGTTGGTCGTCCAACAAGTTGATTTAGAGATTGTTAGCGTTGTATTATATTCATTACGACATAAGTTTTTGTGGACTGATTTTTTGTTTCTAGCACTACCTAAAATCACTGTGGTATAGAAATTATACATGTTGATTACACTGATTATAATTATGTTCTGATCTTATGATGTCTTTTTGTTTAAATAAAAAAAACTAACCAAACACTCATTTTCTATTCGGCTGAATGCAAGAAAATCTGGGTTTTTTTAGGTTTTTTATGCTATAATTATGGTACACGTTGTGGATTAAGTTATGGTGTCCATTCTGTAAGGGTTTTAACACCTTGGAATATATAGCCTAACAAAAATATCTGAGGTCAATTTTAAAGATCCTGAATCTAAGATTACACAGGCAAAATGACCTGGGATAAAGCCTTCCAAAAATGGGAAAGTCGGGTAAACAAAGAAGTAATGAGTGGATTGCAGCAGATATTTATTTTTCACAAAACACATGCTGTAAACAATTGGAAGAATACAAATTCTGTTTTGTTCTTTCAGCTCTGAGGTATTAATAATGTTTGGTCAGAACTTTCTAAAAACTGGTTAGCTAAGAGGGTTGCAAGTCTAGTTTGAAGAAAAAGCTGGTGTGCCAGAAAATCTGGACACCTGCTCAGCTGCCAGCTGAGCAGTTGGGGGCGGAGCCTGACCCATGATGGTTCGGGCAATGCGGCGGGGATCAGCATCCTCCAGGTCTCTGCTCCTCTTCATTCCGCGTCTGTCCTGCATGCGCTTGAGAAGAGCCTGGAGGGTCAGGTCTTTTAGGTAGCTGTAGTCTTTTTCCTCTTTCACAGGGAACACAGTCCACCGTCCACTTTTTTTATTGAAGCAACGGTGGTACCTACCAATAAAAAAAATGTGAGGATATATTGACCAAAGCAAGCCTTACACAACAATCACTTTACACGCTGGGTCAATATATTCGTGATTGTAACATATATTTTTTCTCAATAACAACGTTATGGCAACATACCTTTTTAGTTTTTTGTAACACAGTTCTCAGTCTTAGCAACCCCACACTAAAGTCTCGTGTTAGTACTTTGAAGAACAAAAAAAGGAGTGTAGAGAATTTGTATAAAAGATACTTTTGGTTTACTGCAGCTTTACTGCAGTTTACATAATAGTTCTAACCCACGTTCCACACTATTGCTCACATAGTTGCCTACCCTGTGTGAAATGTACCTGGAAACATAATTGATGTGTCTTTTTTCTCTGACTGTTTTGAATAGTTTTCTCTTCATAATTTGATGTTTTATGTTATGAACAAATGTAATGTGATTGCAATTTCTATGATTTCTTTTCATGCAGAAAAAAGGGAATAAAAAGGGATACCATCAGCTTGTTTGTGTCTATTGATGTGGACAGTGTATGTTGGTATGTGTGCTGAAGTAACCAAGAACACAATAACCCGTAACAAGAAACAAACAATTGAAACAACATAAAAACAGCAAAATAATGACAAAACAACACCATTTTAATATATATCTTACTGGATTTGTCCATCTGGTATTGTTTTCACACTCCTCCCCAAATGGAAGTTGTGGTCCAGAGCAGCAAGGACATTCCTGATCCTGTACACTGGAGGCGTGTAAGCATACCTCTTGGCACAATACATGAGTATGTGCTGGTGAAACACCTCCAGGTCAGCTGTGCTCCTGTGTTGTCATAATGCACAGATATCAGATATCATGGGTCTAAGTTCATACTACTGCTATCAGTATTGTTACCATACCAAACTGAACATGCTATGCTCACTTTATCTGTGTTCTGATGCTGTTTTTAATAACTTGATAGCCCAGGTTTATTCTTTACACACGGACAAACCACATGTTAATGCAAATACTATCACCCTCTTCTCGATTCCCAGTCAATAGCCAAATTCTGGTTATCCAAAAATCGTCTACATGAAAAATATTTTGTCCAAACTAGACTAAATGTAATAAAAAGATCCCACCTTAAACGAAAACAACTCACCGGAAGTTCAAGTAGTGTTTCACTTTACTGAGAAGGCGAGGGTGCAGGAGAATGTTAGCCAGTTCCTTGATGGTATCGCTGTCCTCTCTGGCGTCCAGCCAAGGTTTGTTTCTGTCACTGTCAGACAGCTCACCATGCTGGCAGCATCCAAGGGCCCACTCATGGTCTCCTGTGATGTGGTGCAAAACACAGCGAAGGAGCTCCTGTACACAAGTTTAAAAAAAAAAGATACATACTCAAACAACCTTGCTACTAGGACTTACATAATCGATAAACTGAAGGCTGAAATATGTGGTTTAGTTACATATTGACAACAACCCCCCTCAGTTTGTATCCAGAGCAATTAGTTTTTCTATGCCTTGTTACACGAACGGATTTCATATATCTTCCTTGTTTCCTTATCTGAAATTTACCCCCAAAAGTCAGCACATTTTATATGGCAATTATATAATTAAGTGCATGGGGTGACAGCTGTTTGTTGGCCATGGAGGTCAACTTTTTAACATTTAAAGTACATGCATAGCATTAAAAAAAACATACCACAAACTGCCTGTGGTCTGTAGCTGTTCGGCAGGTGAACCAAAAATGATTCACGATGTCTTTCGTCCACTTCTGTAGAGCAGCATGTTTCCTTAGGCTTCCAAGCTAAAATACAGAAGCAAATTGTGCATTATGCATACAGCTACTTTACATACCTTTCCTAATCTATTCAATTTTACAACAATAACCATCTCAGTATTACTGCCCTTCCAATGCAAAATAAAGTTTACCAACATGGTGTCTTTTCCATATTGTTGGAAGATAGAACACTGAAGGTGAGATTATTGCATTTAACACTGTCATATAAGTTATAATAATGCTTCCATCTTGCTTGGTTTGATTTTTGGAATCTCTTTGTTATTACCCACTGGGTCATTTGCCTCAGGTAAAGCTGCTAAGGTCTTTGCAGTATATGGGAAGGTTGCACTTGCCTTCATTCAAGGAAATAATGATCATGAAACACCCTTTTGACCTCCCAATTTTAGACCTCCCCTGTTAAGACCTTACTTTTCCAGAATGTCTGTTCATAACCTCTGTAAATTCACCAACATTTTAACTTTAAGACACAATTTTCTCAGATTGTTGAAGGTCTTAAAAGGGGTCCCATTGTGTCTGTTACTTACTTCTATTCTAACAGAAACACTAGGACATGAAACAGTTATAGACGCTTCTTTTATAAGTCTGATTTGGATCAAACATCGTATGACATAATCTAAATTCTCCTCAATTAGAACAGTTTTGACGCAGCATCACTCACTTATGTTGTCCGTCAGGTAAAATGTGAAAAGCTTTCATGAATAAACACTAAATTATCAGCTTATTACTTGCCATAAACAAAACAATTTAAATCAACCTTGTCACCCCCGTCGCGATATAACCTTGAATGGTTGAAAACGACGTTAAAAACCAAATAAAGAAAGTAAAGTAAAGAAAGAAACCTTGTCACCATATGACAATATACCTTTGTTAGTTTCTTGCTCAGGTTCTTCGCAGCATGCCAGATGTCGTGCGAATGACTCAAAGCAGGATATGTGCCCTCTGAAATATAAGCAACAGTGTCGTTACTTTGTGTTTTAATTGTATAACAACACTTGGAACTGAACTAATTTAGTGCAAATGTAAGCTCACACAACAATGTATGTGTACTTTAAAAAATAAAAACCATTACTTGTCAAAAAAATGTTTTCTTCTGATAACAACCTGACAGATGTTAAAAAACCCAACAACAAAACTCTTTTTAAAGCTTTTGCCATTATTGCATACTCACTCATCACAGCTCCAATGCCTGTGTGTGCATCTGTGACCACCTCCTTCACATTGATGCCCTTCTGCAGGAGGTCACTCATTGCCCTGCGGAAGCCCTCTGTCTCCATTCGTGGCGACTTTCCGTCCGTCTCCCTCTTGTCGACAGTTTTGATGGTCAGGATTTTTTTGGTTTCACTGTCCATCAAAGTGTATGTGCAGTACTGGGCACAGTACCCAGGCGAGTCATTGCGGCCATCTCCTGCAAAAGACCAAGAAACTTACTTGCATGCAACTATTTTTCAAGGAGTGGTAACGGCCTGATCATCAATGCATTGCGGCTGGCTTGGACTTTCACTCTTTCAGACAGGATAAAAAAAATTGTCAAGGGAAGAAGGGTGGGTTTGGAATCACATTACATTTTCATGCGTGACAACACTGGCCATTATTCTTTCTGCCATTTTGCAAGAATGCAAGTAGCTTCCAAAGAAGAAAAATCACACACAGATCAAATCAATGAATTACCCAAAACAACTATCTCCTTGTTTCTAATTGAGTCCAGGACCCTGGTCTGGTGATCCTTCCAGAAATCATCGATCGTTGGAACAATGTAATGGCCCTGAATCTGGAAGAAGGACGTCCTTGAGAGCATCTTCAAGTTCAGGTGCTTCCCCAGCATTTCGATTTTGCCAAAATTGTTGCCCGATGTCACTATTGCCATTGCCAAACGGAAGTCCCCGCTGTGAAGGCGCCTGTTGAGAATGGGCTGGGAGCACCAGGTGTTGCTCACATGACCACTATCGCATACCTGTCAGAAAAAAACAGGATCGTAAGATTTTCATTGGAACCAGAGAGTTTTCATGAGTTTGTTTTTTATGGACATGACCATGACTGTCACAAATAATGGCTAACTTAGTGCATTCTTTTGTATCCTTAATCAATCAAAATTCAGCTGTTCAGATGCTGATTCTCTTACTACTCAGTGCTGTCAACTAAAAAGGGTCTATTTATTGTGAATTATATATCTTGTGATCCAGTCTTACCCATTTGACGTACAAAGCAGAGCCCACAAAACTGTGCTCAAGTGTGACTGGTTTGCCACACTTGTCACTGTCAGCTATGCAGGTGGTGATGGAGGTCAGGGCCAACTGCTTGACCTGCTCAACGGAGCAAAGGGCCATGGGAGAGCTTGCCACCTTTTCGCATTCCAGCTCATGTACCAGGTGGATTCCTCTCCCAATGAAGCCTTCCTCCTCTTCTTCTTCCTGAGGGTCCTCTTGCTTCAGTTCTCCAAAAACATCTCTTCGAAGCTCACCTCTGTTGCCTCTTTCTGTACTTCCTCTGGGCTGAAATAAGTGAAAACAGTGTCACCAAAGCACATAAAGGGATGGCCATAAAAAAATGCATTCAAAAGTGTATACAGTGGAACCCCCCTTTTAAGACCCCCCCCAATTTAGGACCCTGTTTTCTCAGCTTTCCTCTTCATAACCTCTGTAAATCTTCCCCCATTTTAAGACTCCATCCTTTTTAAGACCTGATTTTTTCAGATTTTTTGAGGTCTTAAAATGGGGATTCCACTGTATATGTGTGTCTCTGCACTGTAATGTGTTTTAGATTTATTCAAGCTACAACGTCAACGGTAGACAGCTGCAATGTTGAAGGCACTGTGCTGGACAGCTAGTCTTCACGGATTCGGTTGGCCTACTTCTGTATATCAATAACAATTAATCTATATTAAACCAGTCTGACAATCACAGCGCATGACGTGCAGGAAAAGTAGCGTGCGGTGCCAGTGAGACGTAACATCATGAGTCAACTTAGAAAAGAAGCGACTAAAATATTTAGCCATCTTTATTATCGATTTTGTATTTTTTGTCAAATTCACAACATCCTGCTGTTGCCTATGTTCTTTCAGATCAACACTGCTCGCGTGAAAGAGAAGAAACCTATAACACTTTGAAATTGACCAGGACACTATAAAGTGGGACAATTTATAATGAATAGATATAGTCCGTCCGGGTGACCAGCAGAGGACGTTTTAAATCATTTTTAAAAAATCCAATAAACTTTTGCATAGTGTCTACAAATAAAAGTTGTTGAGGACGATTAGTACTATCTTGTCTGAAAAGGGTTAAGGACTAGAGTCAATAGTTTTTGTTGTACTCTGGTAACATTTTCAGCGATGTGACCAAAAGTGGGTAAATATTAACCCCGAATGAGCCTCAGTGACGCATAACGCTGACCTAAGCCAGCCAGGTGTGCCGCGTGAGCACGTTTTTCACACCAATTCTGTAACATTGCATTCCTTTGAGCGTAAAAGTTAAATCTAAAAAAAAAATACAAACACGAGAGTTCAAATGAATATATTATTTATTTATTATGAAGAGCTTATATAGCGCGAACCACAATTAACTGTGCTCTCCGCGCTCTACATGCCGTTTGAAATGGAATTTTTTACAGATAGACAAACAGACATTTTTTACACACAATATATAACGTATTCACATCGACCAGCAAACTTCAAGCCTATTAGGCGAACATTCACCTTTCACGGCCTATTATTCCAAGTCAAACGGGTATTTGGTGGACATTTTTATCTATGCCTATACAATTTTCTCAGGAAAGACCCTTTTGTCAATCGTGGGATCTTTAACGTGCACACCCCAATGTAGTGTACACGAAGGGACCTCGGTTTTTCGTCTCATCCGAGTATTAGACTTTGAGGTAAAGCGTGGGGCTCTTTTGGGGTATACATGTGATAATTTTTCTTTCAATTTCGGACAATTTCACGTGTACAGGGCTTAAACCACAATAGATATTTGTTTGTTTGTTTGTTTGCTTAATGCCCAGCCGACCACGAAGGGCCATATCAGGGCGGTGCTGCTTTGACATTTAACGTGCGCCACACACAAGACAGAAGTCGCAGCACAGGCTTCATGTCTCACCCAGTCACATTATTCTGATACCGGACCAACCAGTCCTAGCACTAACCCCATAATGCCAGACGCCAGGCGGAGCAGCCACTAGATTGCCAATTTTAAAGTCTTAGGTATGACCCGGCCGGGGTTCGAACCCACGACCTCCCGATCACGGGGCGGACGCCTTACCACTAGGCCAACCGTGCCGGTTCCACCACAATAGATACAAACTAGTACTTTTCACACAAAATAGTACTACTTGCCTATAACAACTTTTGTTCTTAAATACATACCAAAATATCATTTGTTTATTTTTAAATAATTTAAAACGTCCTAGGCAAACGACAAGAAGAAGATTTAAAACGTCCTATATTGGTCCCTCGAACAGACAATACAGTAGTCTAAGCAACAACCAAAAAGACCTTGGATACAGAAAAATAAAACAATGATAGCACTTCCATACCAACGATGAATTTAAAACTTATGAACAAGACTTTCAACAACTTACAGAATGGCTTCCAGATAGCAGCTTGGTTCATACTCTGGATCATCAGGATCCGCTGTCTCTTCACAGTCTGACTCAGACTGCAGGGTGATGTCAATAGAAGTCAAGCTGCAAACAGTGTAAAAGGATGAAAAGTTTATCCTAGCACAAGCACAGATATTACTTTCCAGGCATAGAAAGGACAATGTTTGTACAATCTAACTACCTTACGGTTTTCTAGTATCATCGCACACACTTACCTTTCTTTCTTACTTAATGTCACAAAATAACTTTTAAAATGTTATTGCCCTGGTGGATGCCAAAAACAAAAATAAAAAAAGCTTACTTAAACGGATCAAGGAATGATGCTGATGGCCGTCTCAACGCTCTCGCAGCCCTTGTTTGTGTAGGTGGAGTACCTCTGCAACAGATATGTATCATTAATAATTATGTGATGAAATATCAGGCTCAGAAAATACCACCCACTTGCACAAGAAGATGTACGATGAGAAACAAAACAAACAAAAATAGAAATCTTCCATTCAGACCTTCCCAAACCACACAAAACTACTACCCATAATGATCATGGCAATAGTGCCTGAACATGCATAAACAAACAACAAGAAGAAAAAAGGAAACAAAACAAACAGGCAAATTTCCTTGACTGGGAACTGAACCCAGATCACTTCTGTGGAAGCACTATCATCCTACCACACCAGGTGGGCTTTCGAAGAAATAAGGGGAGTATACAATCTAACGTTGGACTGTGTCGTCCATGATGAAGCGTCATTTAGAATCTTTCATGATCAATATCTGCTACTCATACTCAACAGACATAAATGTCAGCTTGTCAGGTGGTGATGGAAACTGACCATGACTGGCATGAAAACACACAACAAATGGGAGGGATCGGTTCAGAAATGACCATTTGTATGATGTTGACCAAAGTGGCATAATATTATATACATACTCAGGGAGAAAAAAATGAAGACAGAAATGGAATGGATGCTTCTTGCTTTGGCAGCATGCACTGCTGTGCAAACCGTGCCATTTACTTCTTAGCCCCAGCACCGAGTGGTCAGATAAGGGACGACAGCGCGCTGCCTCAGACTAAAAATAAATGTTGGTAATGTGCACTGTGTGGGCTCGCTGTTGAGCACACAGAACCAAGCCCTGACCTGTGACTGGTCCAGAGTGCAAAATTCGAGTTTCTGCCTGCTCTCTGCTGGGGCAAAAACACCTTGTGTCTAATTTTACTGCTACCTCCAAGCAATGCCTTTAGCACTATGGCAGTGTAAACAGTTTCTGTCTCAAACCGCACACAACGTAGGAAGACCTATTCTAGGCACTTGCATGCAATCAATATCATAAACCTGGTTAAAACACTCACACATTCTGTAAATACTGCTCAGTTGTTTTTCACACTGCTAAAAATCACAGGAAACGGAAGAGCAAAAATAACTGTGAGCCTCATGTTCAATGGTCCAAATGTAAGAAGTTTGGCCAATCACAAAGCTGGTTTCAGAACCACTCCTATCCGCTACAGTGTATTGAGAAGTAAGATATGGTAAATGATGCGCTCGGCTTTTATTTCTTATGAGGAGGAGATACAGAAGACAAAAGGCCTGCTCACTCGACAAATCCCAGCAAAAATGTTGATGAAAATTATGACTACCAACTTCCAAAATTAAAATCATTACTATAATAATAGTGATCATTCTTTATTGCAAGACAACTAAAGCAGTGATGGAGCAGATGACCATAAACCACATTCCGACAATTTACAAGAGTATCGTTGTTAAATAGTAAAAGGCCCTACACATGTCTCTGACAGTGCATACATGTGTTCTCTGCAAGACAGATACATAGATGATTCACACAATGCCACTTCTGCTTTTCTTTCTTTCGCAGTTTCACACACTCTCTCTGTCTTACATGGGGCGGGGATATAGCTCAGTTGGTAGCGCGCTGGATTTGTATTCAGTTGGCCGCTGTCAGCGTGAGTTCGATCCCAGGTTCGGCGGAAATTTATTTCAGAGTCAACTTTGTGTGCAGACTCTCTTCGGTGTCCGAACTCCCCCCCCCCCCCCCCCCCCCCCGTGTACACTACATTGGGTGTGCACGTTAAAGATCCCATGATTGACAAAAGGGTCTTTCCTGGCAAAATTGCTTAGGCACAGTTAATAATCGTCTACCTATACCCGTGTGACTTGGAATAATAGGCCGTGAAAGGTAAATATGCGCCGAAATGGCTGCAATTACTGGCCGTATAAAATTTCATCTCACACGGCATCACTGCAGAGCGCCTAGAACTGTACCCACGGAATATGCGCGATATAAGCCTCATTGATTGATTGATTGATTACATTGCAGTGGTGATAACTTGTGTGTGGGAAACCAGCAGCAGATCTAAAATTGCACCGCATAAAAAAGCATAATAGCACAATGATAGGAAGGAATGCTACACATGCAAGAGAAGCTAGCTGCTCCCTTTGATTTGACACTGATAAAACATCTTCACTTTTCCTCTACATGTACATTCAGGCTTTCGTCCTTGGATTTTGGGTGACCAAAAAGAGAGGAAAGGAAAGATAAGCAGAGATGTTTATAGTATTGTTACTGCTTGAAGTTGATGATTCTGTTAGTAATTTCACAACAAAGAGATGATTTTGTTAGCCATTTCACAGCAAATAGTGAAAGAGACTTACCCCTGCTTTGGGCCAACCTGATCTTCACTGTCTGTGGTAAGAATTTTCTCAACACCAGACAACTGGCCTTCACTGAAATAAATTGGAACAAAACTAAGCTTTACACAGGTCAGTGACAAGATAACTCGCATGTTTACTTTTTGAAAATAACAAAAAACGTGATCAACATAAAAAAGCCAAATAAACATCCTGTAAAAAAACAACAAGACACAACCTACAAAATATGAACTTGACAACTGTAAAGTACATGATCATAGAATTATATGGTTCAATACCAATTCCTCACACAATTTTTAATTTTTTAATTTTCAATTCACATTTATTGCACCTTTAGATTCAAAACTTAAGTCTTCATACCTCTCAGATTCAGCTGCAGATATTTCTGACATTCCAGGTGTTGGGTGGCCCATGTGAAATAAGTGCGTGGTGGTTGCTGGAGTTGAAGTAAGTACCCCTGAGGTACCTGGGACGGGCTCTTTTTCGGAAGCAGCTCTGTAAAATACAACGCACTGTGTCACTCTAAAACAACCTGTATATAGGGAATGCTAAAAATTAAAAAAATGAAGCAGGTGGTACCATGGCAACTGTCATTAGACGCAACTTGTATGTAGTGGGGAAATAGCTCTTTCTGTAGCGGTGCTGCGTTCAATAATACTTCAACTACTTATAAATCGCTATCAGTGTGGGTTCGATTCCCACATTTTTTGAGGAATTTATTTCAACTTTGTGCAGACTCTCCCTGGTGTCTGCGCACCCCTATGTGCTCACGCGCATGCACACGATAAAGAACCAAAATTCACAGCGAAAGTCTCAGTGCTTGGAAACATGAATACACACATGCAGGAAATAAATGGGTAGTGCCTTGACTTTATCATTGTATGGCAGCTCGCTTTCCCCAGGAAGAAAGCAGCCCGAATTTCCATGAGGGTAACCTAACACTGTAACTGGATTATATGAATATTCCTTATCCCTAGACTTAGCAGAAATCATTCATACTTGTTCACAGTTGGAATTGGATGCTTTTTAATTTAAATTTTAGTCTAAATATGAACCTTTTTTTTTAACAAATAAAATTCAATGCTAGTGCTTAGAAGTTGGTTTACTTACCTGCTTGGAACAGAAACAGGTACATGTGGTACAGCTTCATGGTCTGTATGTAACATCTTTGTAGTTGTACTTGTATTGTAAGACTTTGTAGTTTCATAACTGACAAACAAAAACACAACCATTACAATGCATATATATATATATATATATATATTGAACAGAAACAGTAAACAGCAGATGGTAAATGAATAGTGTTTGCGTTTGCTGATGCAGACAGTGCTTGAACATTAATTTTAAATCTAATGAACATTTGTTTCTATTTTTAGCAACAAAAAGAATGCAAAAAAACCTCTATACATTGCAGTTATGCTAACGTTTTTGTTTATGCTACTGCTAGTTCAGGCCTGAAAGTCCCAAATAATGGCACACTAGCCTTTGGCCAGTGATTCTTAAACTTTACTAATACTAAGACTAGCCAGACAGCAAACTTTACTATAGCCAAACCAACAATTTGTTACAGTAACTTTTCTGGCATTTGGCAAGTAGATGAGTATTTCTACTCGCCAGTTACATGTTTCTACTCACCATGGCGAGTAAATTACTCGCCACTTTCAGGGCTGTAGTTTTCACAGCGATCAGAAATGGTTCAATTTACAATGCATCATTGCATGTGGCTGTGCACAGACTGAGCAATTACGTTGTTGGGTTACCCTTGTCGATCCCAAACGCATGCATGCATGATCAGAAAAATACCCGTGGATGAATAACAAAACAAAAGCAAAAGAAAACAAAGCAAAGAGTATAAAATACAACAACGTACGTGTCGAGAAGGAGTTCTGCCAAACTAGGATTTGTCAGACCGAGGCTTTCCTTCAGCTCTTTCCATCTCACATCTGTTCACCTGTTTTCCGATACTAATTACTTTTGCCTTTTGGACACGCTGATTTTGGTTGCGTCTCCGTTTTCTCTCCGATGCAGACAAGACGTTGTGCCTTGGGTTTGTCACCCTCTTACGCTTTCGAGGGATCACAGATGGTTGGTTATCTGCTTCCATGATTTTATCTTCTTCTTCAGCGTTCGACTGTTGACTGTCATCCATGTTGGTATTGACTTCGAAGTACTTCCGGGCGTGATTTCCGGTATTGTATACAGCCAGCACCAAAACGAGGCGCCAATGTCGTAGAAGACTCATCCACGAAAATAAATTCTTTGAAAATTTATCACGCTCGACAGAAAGCAGCCAGGATGTTCCCGTTCGCTGAGCATTCAAATGGAAGTATGCTTGTACTGTATTTAGACGCTCGGGGAGCTCTGTGATGGTTTACGGGAGGCTTACTGTGCCTTTAATGTGAAGAACTGCCATCAGTTCCACAAAAACCTGAACCTTTCTGCAGTACTGAGGCCGAGTTTCAAGCTTCTAGGACCTTGCAGACAGCGAAAAGCATTCGGAGAATGAGAATTATCCTACAACTTCTGTGTTTGCCCCCCGAAGCTGCCGTGTTTCGCCCCCGCAGCTGCCGTGTTTGCCCACCGTTTGTGTTTGACCACCGACCCTGCACACTCATGTTTATGTCCTCTAATTGGTTTGGAGCTATTTTGCAGGAACCATGGAAACAGTACTTGCAGGCAGCGCCATGGCAGGCAAAGCCTTTCCCACATTTTTTACAAGTGTGGGTTTTTTTGCCCTACGTGGATTTTGTTGTTGTGGGCATTCAGATCAACTTCTCTGGAGTACCTTTTCGTGCACTGACTGCAAGCAAACTTCTTTCCATCCCCTTATTCGATGTGCTTGGTTTTGATGTGGTGTGTCAGCGTCCTCTGGTGTTTGTAAGTGCTACCACAATGTTCGCACATGTGATTTGTCGAATCAGCACCTATGAACGGTAAAGACAAAGGAAAAGATTAAACAAATTTAAAAGTACACGTTTGTGTGTGTGTGTGTGTGTGTGTGTGTGTGCTGCGACACTGAAACGGTACTTTAAAATCAAAGGGAGTATAATGTGGCATGTAACATGAAACAGACATTTCCATCAATATTTGCCTCATCAGTGTAATGTATTTATGGTTATAAATAGAAAATTAACAGGATCTGACAGTCTTTCTCATTCAAATTTTGTTTTAAATAGTAAATTAATTAATTAACGTACACGTCTATATTAACATGAAACTTATAATACGTACTCTTTTTTGGGGGGCGTCGACATACTTTTTGGTGGGGTTGTCTATGCTTGGCGCTGGTGGACAATATTCACTTTTTTGGCCAAAAACGCAAGTTTTGGCCAAAAAAGACAAAGATTTGGCCAAAAAACCCACACATTTGGCCAAATAAAATAGATTTGGCTATAACTTTTTTGGGGGCAAAACTTTCTATGTAAAAGTTTTGGCCAAAACTGTTTTTGTTAGCTAAATCGGGATATTTGGTCAAACTTCTGCCATAAAAAGATTTGGCCAAAAAAAATTTGGCCAAACAAAAAAGATTTGGCCAAATCTTTACTTTTTTGGCCACATCGTTTTTGTTTGGTCAAATCTTTTTTTGGCCAAATCGTTTGTATTTGCTGGCGCTGGTGGACAATATGCACTTTTTTGGCCAAATCTTTGTTTGGCCCAAACTTTGCTTTTTGGCCCAAACTGCCGTTTTTCGCCAAAACTATACTTTTTTGGCCAAAACTTTGCTTTTTTGGCCAAAACTGGCGTTTTTGGCCAAAACTGGCGTTTTTGGCCAAAACTATACTTTTTTGGCCAAAACTTTGCTTTTTTGGCCCAAACTGGCGTTTTTGGCCAAAACTATACTTTTTTGGCCAAAACTTTGCTTTTTGGGCCAAAACTTTGCTTTTTGGCCAAAACTGGCGTATTTGGCCAAAACTGGCGTTTTTGGCCAAAACTATACTTTTTGGGCCAAAAAGTGAAGATTTGGCCAAATCTTTTTTGTTTGGCCAAATCTTTTTTTGGCCAAATCTTTTTAAGGCAGAAGTTTGACCAAATCTCCCGTTTTAGCTAATGTGTGGGGTTTTTTGCCAAATCTTCGTCTTTTTTGGCCAAAACTTGCGTTTTTGGCCAAAAAAGTGAATATTGTCCACCAGCGCCAAGCATAGACAACCCCACCAAAAAGTATGTCGACGCCCCAAAAAAAGAGTACGTATTATAAGTTTCATGTTAATATAGACGTGTATGTTATTATCTTGTAATTAATTAATTAATTTACTATTTAAAACAAAATTTGAATGAGAAAGACTGTCAGATCCTGTTAATTTTCTATTTATAACCATAAATACATTACACTGATGAGGCAAATATTGATGGAAATGTCTGTTTCATGTTACATGCCACATTATACTCCCTTTGATTTTAAAGTACCGTTTCAGTGTCGCAGCACACACACACACACACACACACACACACACACACACAAACACAAACGTGTACTTTTAAATTTGTTTAATCTTTTCCTTTGTCTTTACTGTTCATAGGTGCTGATTCGACAAATCACATGTGCGAACATTGTGGTAGCACTTACAAACACCAGAGGACGCTGACACACCACATCAAAACCAAGCACATCGAATAAGGGGATGGAAAGAAGTTTGCTTGCAGTCAGTGCACGAAAAGGTACTCCAGAGAAGTTGATCTGAATGCCCACAACAACAAAATCCACTTAGGGCAAAAAACCCACACTTGTAAAAAATGTGGGAAAGGCTTTGCCTGCCATGGCGCTGCCTGCAAGTACTGTTTCCATGGTTCCTGCAAAATAGCTCCAAACCAATTAGAGGACATAAACATGAGTGTGCAGGGTCGGTGGTCAAACACAAACGGTGGGCAAACACGGCAGCTGCGGGGGCGAAACACGGCAGCTTCGGGGGGCAAACACAGAAGTTGTAGGATAATTCTCATTCTCCGAATGCTTTTCGCTGTCTGCAAGGTCCTAGAAGCTTGAAACTCGGCCTCAGTACTGCAGAAAGGTTCAGGTTTTTGTGGAACTGATGGCAGTTCTTCACATTAAAGTTTACACCAGTAATTTGTTGCGAATGCTACGAAATTTGCTTCTGTGCAGTTACAGGCGTGATATTTTACAGAATCACGGCTATAATATACAAAATATGCACCCAAAAAGTACATCGGCGTGTAGAAGAAACACTAACAGATCTAACAAGACATATCTTAATGTGCAAAGTTACGAAATGTTTATAGAAGAAGCTGTTTTATCGAGACACAAACCCCACTCAACTTACCGCTCCAGCGTGCGGGGTGCAAACACCCGTGCGGCACGCAACACACCGCTGCGAAGGAGTCTACGGAGTGTAGGTGTGTGTGTGTGTGTGTGTGTGTGTGTGTGTGTCACAGTGTGTGCGCGTGTGTGTGTATGTGAGTGTGTGTGTGTGTGTGTGTGTGTGTGATCTTACCTTACCTTACCTTTACCTTACCTTACCTTACCTTATTTTATCTTATCTTATCATCTTACCTTACCTTACCTTGCCTTATCTTATCTTATCATCTTACCTTACCTTACCTTACCTTGCCTTCCAGCTACTCCTCATGGTCAAACGCCCGGAGAACAGTAGAACCGCTGTCCTAAATCTTTCATTATTTCTCTCTCTTCCAACTCTGACTTAATTAAGTTCAGTTAGAAGTAGGCTACATCATAGCGTAGGCTATTCATTTCTGTATTCTGTATTTAACCAAATTGACCCCAATCTGAATCGCATTCAAAAGGCCGGGCGAAGGTTAATTTCTCTCAATAATAGTGAAAAGTACACAACAATGATTTGCTGACGTCACTGCGACGCATATTCCGGATTATCTCCCTTGGGAACGCGTAGAATGACGCAGCAGTGTTGGTACTTACCACGGGTGACCTACGTTGCCTTCGGAAAATAATCTCTCCAAATGATTTTGGTTACAGGGCTTTTCAATATATGTCGTGTTCACCGGCTGCGTTACGCCGTGTAATTAAATGCAGCTGATGAGGCTTGGTAGATGTGGCTTGAAGTTACTGGGCCGGACTAGGGGGGGGAGGGGGGGGGGCTTACATGGGTTGCGCAAACTTGCGCCCCCTTGCAACCTCCACCAAGGGGTCTTCGCCCTCTGGACCCCCACCAAGGGGCTTCGCCCCCTGGACCCCCATCTGTAACCCCCCCTCCCCCCCCTAGTACTTACCTAGTCCGGCCCTGAGTTACACTAAGTTAATTAAAGATCTACCAATATAACAATTAGGCTACATGATTATGCATGTTGTTTGTTGTTGTTGTTGTTGTTATTTTTGTTGTTGTAGTTGCTGTTTTTGTTGCTGTTGTTGTTGTTGTTGTTAATTTTATAAGTTTGAGCTTACACTTACAAAGTCTTGTTTAAACTGCAAAACATTTGACTGTGAAATCAAAATTGAATCAGATCGACTATTTATAAGCAAACCCCAAAAAACAAGTATTGATTTACTTGAGAATAATAATTGTAATGGTAAACAGCCCAAGTATCAGCACAGCATAAAAAAGAAATAAAATAGAGTTAGTTTCTTCCCTCTGGAGTTGTTTTGTTTCTCGTTTGTCTTGGTCGCGAATCTGATTCGGTCTCGATCTAGAGTTTCAAAAGTAACCAATC